>NC_133619.1:17872860-17971977 GCF_048593235.1 Sminthopsis crassicaudata | reverse complement strand
GCTGAAAACTTCTCTCCATGTTTTTGGTTGACTTCCATGTATTGTTTTGTGGTGAGTCTTTTAAGGAAGGGTTAGCTTTTTTTGTTTTTGTAGCCCAACCAGACCTTGACTTTTTTAAAGAGATATTCCTAAAATTTCAAGCCATTTGAGATAAAGAGTTTTTGTTTCTTCATCTGTAAAATGGACATCTAGCTCAGAGGACAGTTGTAAAGATCTAATGGGACAAGATGCAAAGTGCTTTGCAAAACTTTCAAGTTCACATAGTTATTAATAGAACTATTTAATTATTAGAACCATTTATTATTATTACCAGTGCTTCTGACTTAATGCTGTTAGCTTGAGGGTAACAACTGATATGCAAGCTTAACATTAATATAATTCAATAAATTGTCATTGTCTAACAGCTGAGAATCAGATATTTAAGTTTATGTATTAGTTTTAGGATTTGTGTATTTTTATTATAACTCAAGTGATGGTTGTTGGTACCAATGGAAAGAATCCTTTGCTCATATTCAAATGGAAAGCAACCTCTGCTGTGGCTTACGATACCAGGGAGGGCTAAGCTGAAGGATGTATTTATGTCTGCATTGCATCTATCTCTGTGCTGAAGATTCAAGTGGAAAGTTGTTTTTTTTTCTGATGGGGACTTTAGATGGTACCTATGGCCAGTTCTAATAAGTTAGGAAACGATTTCTTTTGCCTTAAATTATTTGGTTGCAGCAATTTAACTGACTTCAGTAGGAATAATCTAGTCATCTGCTTCCCTTGAGCCTTCCAGGCAGCTTGGTATTGTGGGGGTTGCCTCGACTAAGTAGGAAGCAAAGGCCCCGAGTTTGAGTTGAGCTTTGAGCAGTGTTGTGATGTTGGGTAAGTCACTGAGTTCATCTGCCTATCGTGCTAGAGCCCAAACTCTGGAGGGGCAGGAGTTATGTCAAAGTTTACCCTTGGATTCCAAGCACTGGCTCAGTGCCTGGCAGTGACGGTCACTTAAGAAATGCTTGTTTATTGGTAGAGTTGTAAGGGTCAAATGAAATAATAGATATGAAAGCACTTGGTGATCACAAAGGACTGTATAATGAAAGGGAAGCTGTTAGAAGAGACAGTACAGGTAGGAAACAAGATTCAAGGTTACAAATGTGATTCTGAACATTAGCATTAACTATGTTAATGTTGACGTGATAGTTTATACAACAAATTCTTATTATTCTTGTTAGGATTATTGTATAGTTTTGAGAAAATTCCCAGACTGCAGCTTCCTGTTAATGTTTCAAACTTGTAACAGAATCTACTTTTTTTTTTTTAATTAGAAAAACATTTTACACAACACATTATAAAAATCTATGGTTCTCTTTCATTTAAATTAGAATGATTTGGATTTTAGATTTTTAAAAAAATCTATCCTAAAGTAGTTCCAAGCTGCAGCTAGCATTGACATGAGCAGAGCGGTCAATCTGTGACCAGCAGGAGGGAGGGGTTTAGAACCAGAGGGCAGCACTGGGAGAGCACAAAAGGATTCCAGATCCACAAAATTAAGGAAAGTAAGGAGAAGTTGGAAAATTAAGAAACTCCTCCAAATTAGGGACTCTTTTGACCAAGTTTAATGCCCTTTCTATTACATCCTGCTACCTTCTATATCTGTATCTGGAGCAAGGAGAATCAGTCTGCAGGGGACAATGTGCAAGGTTCCCCCTGGAGACCTAGTTAATCTAATACTATATTGTTAGGGGAAGTTAACAAAAGTCAACATAGACTTGTTTTGACTACATCTGTCAGACACATTAAGGTACAAGCTAGTTGGTGAGAATGCTTTCTAACTAGTAAAACTTCTCTTAAATTGGAGAAAAAGTCCTTCCCAAGCAGTTTCCAACTCCCATGTTGTAGTAATCGAGACATACAAAATGAAGAAATGCATAGTTTCAGTTGGGATTTTTAAAAAATATTAAAGTGACCCATGTTAATATCAATATAAACTTTAGGAGAAGTTCTATCTCCCCCCAAAATTAATTCTAATAGATGATGGTAAAAAAAAACACCCTGTTCTCTTGACTTGATCACTCATAAGCCAAGGGACACATTCTTTCTCTCAAATTGGGTAATATAAGTACATTCCCTCTATATAGATCTAGGCACTAGTTCTGACTTTTTGGGTAACTAAGTAAACTCCTTGTTTGGTAAAGCATATATCAGATTTAAATTCACTGGTACTGACAACAGTCTGTTCATCTTATGTACATTTTAAAATGTTTCATTGATATATATATATATATTTTTTTTGCATTGCTATCACTATCCCTAGTCAAACTCCTCCATCCCTTTCAAAAAACCCCCTCAAAACTTTTCTTTGTAACAAAAAAGTAGAGTCAGAATAAAGTATAAATTCACACTTTGGTTGTATCTGAAAATGTGTCTCATTCTGGACTGAAGGCTGTGTGCTGATTCTCTGCCAAGAAGTAAGAAGTATGCTTCATGTCATCATCAGTCTTCTGTAGTCATTGATCAGACTTCTAAAAGTTTTCAGAGTCATTTTCCTTTACATCCTTGTGGTATTTGTAGAAATTGTTCTTCTCACTTCACTCTAGATCAGTTCATCTAAGTCTGTTCAGGGTTCTCCCCATTTTGTCAGTCTTAGGGGGCGATGCTCTTCCTTTATATACATAGACCGCTAAATTCATCTCCAGTATTTTGCAACAAAAAGTGTTCTTTTGAGGCCCATTTTTTAGAACATAAAAGCGGGGATTGGGGAAAGAGAATCTTCCTTCTCTCATTAGCTTAGTTCATGGAACCTTTGCTTTTGAGTGAACTGGGTTCTTCCCTCTCTGGATACAGCAGGTACAAAAAAAGCAGAGCCAAAAGACCCTGATTGACTAAAGTTTTAAAGATTGAAGGCAGCCAGTAAAGCAGGTTACCTCCACTCCACATGGTAAGGCCTCCACGTTGCTGGAAGTGGTATGGCCAGAGCAGCCCGGGGAATAGGCCTACTGGTGAGCAGATAGTTTAAGTTTTTATATATTATTCCAGATTGCTTTATTGAATTGTTGGACCAATTCAGAACTTCTTCAGCAATATATTAATTTGTATTTTCCTGTAACCCTTCCAGCAGTATTCATTTGTCACCTTTGCCAATCTAATTGTTGTGAGGTCAAACTTCAGAGTTGTTTTAATTGATATTTCTCTTACTATTGTAAAATAAAGAGCTTTTTAAAATGGTTGTTGATAGCTGGGATTTCTTCTTTTCCATTCCATTCAATCAGTAAAGATTTATTAAATGCCAACTAGGTTCCAGACACTGTCCTAAGTGCTGGAGATACAAATAAGAAAAAGACAACATCTGCTCTCAAGGAGCTTACAATCCAGTAGAGGAAGAGAATACACAGAGGGAAGAGGGATGGAGGGGCGATGGAACGCAAGAGGTGTTGGAGGAGAGCTGTGATGTCTGGGGAGATGCAGCCAAACAGAGCTGCTTATGGAGAACCGAGTGAACCCGGAGAATTGTGAGCCCTCTCGAAAGGAAGGTTCTAAAAAGAGTCTCTCCATCAGAAGGGAGGTAACTGTCAAGGTTGAAGCATCAAAAGCAAAGTCATTCTGCTTGGCCATCTCAGGTGATCTGTGTATGTAGACATGATGTTCTTGGGGTAAAAAACTAAGCAGAAAATGAAGAAAGTGAAGTTCTCATAATAGCTTCTTCCAGGATGACATATGCTAGAAATTCCAGAGTCACATGAATGGAAGGAGTGATCCTGTGGTTTCAACATCAGTCAGTTAATAAGCATTTATTAAGCACCTGCTCTCTGCCAGCCACTGTGCAAATACTGGACATGCAGAAACAGAGAAAATACAATCTTTACCTTCAAGGAGAGAAGCATAAAGAGGTAATCAGGAAAGAGAAATTGTAAGGGACTTTGCAAAATTGATCTACTTATATTCCTTTATGTCTAAATCATGTACTCATTTTCACCTTATCTTGGTATATGGTGTGAGAAGCCAGTCTGTTTCTGCCACATAGTTTTCCATTTTGCCGGTGGTTTTTTTTTTTTTTTTTAGATAAATAAAAGGTTTATTGTAGGAATTTGGAAGTAAAGTTCAATTAGAAAGACGCCAGGGCCAGAGGTGGCCGCTGGGCGGTCAGGAACCCTTACATGGCTGGAAGGATACCATGTGTTGGCTGGGAGGGCTCCTTCACGGAGGGCTCTGGCTTGGCCCTTTTTATACCTAGAAGATGGTGGGCGGTACCTCTAAGTTCTCGGCGGGCTTTTCAGTTAGCTCAGATCAGGTGAGGGCTGGGGGAAGCTGAGCTGATGGTGGGGGCTGGACCTGGATATTCAAAGGGGGCCTTTGACTCAGGATTTGTGAATCAAGGTCAGCCATGGGTTGGGCAATTAGAAAGGAATCTTTTTTTTTTTTTTATTAATTTTTATAATTATAACATTTTCTTTGTCAGTACATATGCATAGGTAAATTTTTTTTCCAACATTATCCCTTGTACTTCCTTCTGTTCCGAGTTTTCCCCTTCCTTCCCTCCACCCCCTCCCCTAGATGACAGGCATTCCCATACATATTAAATATCTTATAGTATATCCTAGATACAGTATATGTGTACAGAATCGAATTTTGTTGTTGTTGTTGTTGTTGCAAAGGAAGGATTGTATTGGGAAGATAAAAATAATCTGGGAAGAAAAACAAAAAAAAAAATGCTCACAGTTTACACTCATTTCCCAGTGTTCCTTTTCTGGGTGTAGCTGATTCTGTCCATCATTGATCCATTGGAATTGGATTAGCTCTTCTCTATGTTGAAGATATCCACTTCCATCAGAATACATCCTCGTACAGTATCATTGTTGAAGTGTATAATGATCTCCTGGTTCTGCTCAGCATCAGTTTGTGTAAGTCTCTCCAAGCCTCTCTGTATTCCTCCTGCTGGTCATTTCTCACAGAACAATAATATTCCATAACCTTCATATACCACAATTTACCCAACCATTCTCCAATTGATGGACATCCATTCATCTTCCAGTTTCTAGGCACTACAAAAAGAGCTGCCACAAACATTTTGGCACATACAGGTCCCTTTCCCCTCCTCAGTATTTCTTTGGGATATAAGCCCAGCAGTAGTCTGGGTCAAAGGGTATGCACAGTTTGATAACTTTTTGGGCATAGTTCCACGTCGCTCTCCAGAATGGTTGGATTCTTTCACATCTCCACCAACAATGCATCAGTGTCCCAGTTTTCCCACAGTCCCTCCAACATTCATCATGATTTGTTCCTGTCATCTTAGCCAATCTGACCGGTGTGTAGTGGTATCTCAGAGTTGTCTTAATTTGCATTTCTCTGATCAGTAGTGATTTGGAACACTCTTTCATATGAGTGGAAATAGTTTCAATTTCATCATCTGAGAATTGTCTGTTCATATCCTTTGACCATTTATCAATTGGAGAATGTTTGCCGGTGGTTTTTGTCAAAGAACTCCAGAACTCCAGAAGTTGAAGTCTTTGGGATATCAAATAGTAGATTACCATTGTCATTGATTGTTGTGTTTTGTGTGTACCTAATCTATTCCACTGATCTACCATTATATTTCTTAGCCAGTCCAGTCCAAATAATTTCTGCTTTATAATATAGTTTTGGGTTCTGGCATGGCTGGGTCACCTTCCTATTTTTTTTCCCCATTAACTTAGGGCAATATTTAAAGACAAAAGGAAAGATGAAGTAATCCACATCAGGTAAGACTAAATGGTCATATTCTTTATTTGGGTGGTTGTGTAATAGATCAGGAAATATGTAAACCTTGGGATCTAAGGAGTTGTTAAAGATCAGGTATGTTCCAGTGGGATAAGGTTTCTTCTAATTTTAATCTTATCAGATTCTGTTTAAACAGGAAATCTCTAGGATAATAGATGCTTCCTTTAAGATAAAATCATTTAAAAATAATAATAATAAATTTTTTAAAAAAATTAAAAAGAAAAGAAAAGAGAAAAAAAGATAGAATCATTTCACTTTATGCTCTTGTTACCAGTTAGAAGTGAAGAATAAAATACATTCTGGGGGTGTATCTCTATTTATACAACCCTACATCTCTGCTAAGCAGATGTTTTCCCCAAATTCACTGTACTCAGATTCATCTGTTTCCTCCATACTTCCTGATGCACAGACCCCTTATTTTAACACAGTAGTTAGTCGTGACCCAGTGGATAGAGCAGTGGGCCTAGAGCCAGAAAGTTGTTGTTCATTTGTTTAGTCATTTCTGACTTTTTTGTGACTTTTGTAGTCTGTAGCACGGCAGGCCCTCCACTATGAATTGGAATCTGTCCAAGCTTGTTTCTGTTGCTTCCATGACATTATCTATCTAATCTCCTGTCCCTGTTCTTACTGCCTTCAAACTTTCCCAACATTAGGGTCTTTTCCAGTGAGTGATTATGTGGCCAAAATACTTAAGCTTCAGCTTTATTTTTTGTCCTTCCAATGAAAAGTCTGAGATAATTTCTTTGATTTGATCTCTTTGCTGTCCAAGGGACTTTCAAGTTCTCTCCAGCACCACAATTTGAAAGCTTCAATTCTGCAGTGGTCAGGCTTTCCTTTTAGTCCAGTTCTCAAAACCATAAATTGCTACTCAAAAAACCATAGCCTTGACTATATGGGCCCTTTTTGGCAAGGTAATGTCATATCTTCCGAGGAACAAGCGTCTTTTAATTTCATAGCTGCAGTTGCTGTCTGCAGTGATTGTTGAGTTCAAGAATATAAATCTGACACTGCTTCCATTTTTTTCCCCTGTTTGCCAGGAAGTGATCTGACCAGTTGTTATGATCTTAGGTTTTTGTGTTGTTTTTTTTTTTTAATGTTAAGTTTCAAGCTAGCTTTTATACTGTTTTTTTTCCACCTCTGTCACGAAGCTTCTTAATTTTTCACTTTCTGCCATCCAAACGGTATTGTCTGAATATCTGAGATTGTTGATAATTTCCCTGGCAACCTTAATTCTGACTTTTGATTCATCTGCCTTGGCATGTTGCATGATGTACTTTGCATTTAAATTAAATAAGATGACAGCATATAGCCTTGTCATACTTGTTTCCCAATTTTAAATCTGTTAGTTACTTCTTGGCCAGTATACAGGTTCCTCAGAAGACAAGAAAGATGCTCTGGTACCCTCCCCCCCCTGTGAACTTGCTGTGTTTTATTGTGCCACGTAGTCAAAGGCTTTATTTAGTGTCATTAGTGAAGCAGAAACAGATGGAACTCCCTTGCCTTCTCCATAATCCAGTGAATGATGGAGATTTGGTCTCTACTTCCTCAGCCTCAAACCAGCCTGTTCTTCCTGTGATTCTCAGTTCAAATATTGTTGAAGCCTGACTTGAGAATCTTAAGTAAAACTTTGCAGGAGTGTGAATGAGTGCAGTTGTTCAGAAATTTGAACTTTGTTTGGCATTGCTGTTCTTCAGGCCTCGGGCATAAGTTGATCTTTTCCAATCTAGTAGCTACTATGAGTTTTGTCTGTTAAGATCTTAAGTAGCTCAGTTAGAATTCCATCACCTTCACTCGTCCTGTTGTTAGCCATGCTTCCTAATTTTGGCCTCTTTGGCATCAGTGGTTGGAGCACAGACTGGTATTCCTGTGATAACTGAATGGTTTGCCTTGGATTTGAGCAGATACCAGGATAATGCCTTTCTCACTCTTAGAGACCATGAGGGCTTTCTCATTTCTTCTAGGGGATTCTTGCCCATACTAATTTGTGCAATGATCACCTGAATTCTGTTCGCCAATTCACTGACGTGCAGGATGTTAATCTCCTGTTTGACCACATCTAGGTTATATTGATTGAGATGGGGAGACTCAAGTTCAAATCTGGCCTCAAGACACCTACTAGCAATGTGACTTTGGTGACTTAGCCCATTTTCCTCAATTTATCTGTAAAATGAGCATAATAATAGTAGCAACTTACCAAGCAGGGTTATGGTCAGTAACTGCCACATAGTAAACCTTATATAAATGCCAGTTTGTTAGCTATTGTTAACCCTCTGTCTTCCTGGGGATGTCATATGGTTGCAATTCTGGACAACACACTCTCCAACTGATCAAAGTTGAGGGTGATGTAGAGAGCAAGGAAGAAATAGGTTAGTAACCCATAAGTATATTCGTAATAAGCTATGTGCAAGAAGTGCTGAAGGTACTAGTGTCACTCTAGTCATTATCTTGACTTAGCAAACTACCAGTGCACATGACCTGTGGGGAAATGTGTTCTCATTGATTTTGTTTGACATTTTCCAATAGCATGTTAATCTGGTGGGAATCTGGAAGAAATATCACCCAGAAAATGGGTGAGTAAGCAGAGGTGGTTTGTTCCTGGGGCTCATGAGTAATGGGGCCTTATTCACAAAATGTGAGCAGTCCTGGAAAGATGTCTACAAAATGCCAAGTAGAAATTCAGTCAAAGACCTACTGGTGACCATGCATTCTGATCCTGACTGGATTCTAACTCTGCAGTGAATGCATTTGTAAGGGTAAGGTGTGTCTGGGCTGCGGCCTGCACCCATGGCATGAGTGCTTGCGTTGCTGTAATTGAAATAGATGTCCTGTTTAAAGAGCAGTTGATGTTACTGGCTTTCTGGATTGACAGCTTTCCCTCTCCTTCTTCCTCCCTCTTGCTCTCTTAGATACTAATTAACCAGATTCAGGGAACTATATTGGATGGAAGTTCTTAAGTCTCTATTATAGGAGGAATTGAGTATATTAAAGCTTTAAAAAAAGAAGATCCAATGAGATTATTTATGAGAACAATGTTGAAGTGTTTGAAGCGGGGTACAGGGAGTATGTACTGTATGGTTCTCTTTGGTCCCAGAATCAGGAGCAAGACATGCAAGTTGCAAAGAAACAGATTGAGGATTGTTGTCAGAAAAAGCTAGATAACCATTATTTCTGGAGCTGTCGGAAGCTTGACAGAGTGCCTGGAGGGACTGCCTGAAGAGGCTGTAAATTCCCTCTCCTCAGAGGCCAACCACTTGTAAAACATATTAGTAGACTTGAAGGGTCGGACGAAACGGCTACTGAAGTCCCTTCCTCGTAAGACAACTGACTTATTGTGTGCTTTCTAATATTTTAATATAAAGTAAAGCTGTAATTTTTTCTAATTTTATTTTTGGAAGAATTTATTGATGTAATCAATGTGGCTTTTGTTTTTCTTGTTAATGTTATTATGCTGATAGTTGTGCTGGTATTGAATTTGTTTACTTTTGTAGGAAGATTGCCTTCTTAATTATACTTAAACTAATATAAAAATTCATTTAGTTTCCACAATCATTTATCATCTGATGGCAGGGATTGTAACTTCTGTGAATTCTATGTGATATGGAAAGAAATTTGAAATTAAATATTCCCCTCCCCCTGAGGCTGGGGTTAAGTGACTTGCCCAGGGTCACACAGCTAGGAAGTGTTAAGCGTCTGAGACCAGATTTGAACTCCGGTCCTCCTGAATTCAAGCTGGTGCTCTATCTACTACGCCACCTAGCTGCCCCAAAATTAAATATTTGCTCAGTATAATTCAGAATCAACTATATTAAATCTTTATGTCAAATAAAGAATCATATAACAATATGTTAATTTTATAAATTCAACATTTCTGAAATATAACTTTTTTGGTTCAGGTAAATTTCACTTGATCTCAAAATTAGGAAGAGTGGAAAAAAGTGTAGAAGCTCATTGTGGAGCTGTACTTGCCGGGAGATGGAATTATGAAGGAACAGCTTTGATTACAGGTAAGTTGTTTTAACACAATAGTATATATATATTTTAAAATTGTTGATTTTTTTGGTGTCCATTCACCAATTTCCAGAAGTACACCTTCCCCAGAATAATTCCTTCCTTTTAACAATAATGCTAATTCCCCAAACAATGAAATAAAGTCACAGTGGTCACATTGGACAACAGATCAAATATTTTACTCTAATAGTCCTCTGATCTTTCTGCTGGGAGGAAGAGAGCTAACTTGATTGTATAGTCATCTGCTTTAAAGATTCCATTGTTGTGTGTTGCACTGTGGTAGTAGAGATGGAAATGCTTTGGGCCCTGCTTATTTTATTCTGTACTAATCCTTACAAATTGGTATTTTTCTGAATTTTTATGTTCTTTCACCTTTCATGTACCATAGTTTGTTCATCCATCTCCACCAATCAAGAACCACTTCATTACTCATTTGTGGATATTACAAAGAGTTCTGTTGTCAGGGACCTTGTATTCAGTGATGAGGAAACAGCATATACAGAGACTAGTAAATACAAATAGACTACATTTCTAATAAATCAGTACTTCAAAATACAGTTTAAAATAAATAAATGAGGGCAACACTTTTTGCCAGGATGAGTCTGGGGTATATAGGCTCTATATAGGAGACTCCTGTCTCCTATATATTTACTATGTGGAAGAGTATCTATTCATAATTTAATGTGCTGTTATCTCTAGAGACTGCCCATTGCTCTCTGGTCTAGAGGAGAGACTTCTCCCTCCAGAGAGCCGCTTCAAGTCTGGTCCAGACAAGATGCCCTTTTTTATCCTCCCAGAGAATGGGCGTGGGATAACGCAAGGGCTTCTGGGGAAAATTACTTCAACCAATGAACTTGCTCCTCCTAAGCATGCAAGCTCTTCCCCAGGAGGACACAGAAGTAAAAAAGCCCAGTTAAGGCCAGAACTAGAGAATTGTCAAGTACTGACTTAGCACTTAGTAAGAACTTATCATCTCATTATCTCATTAGCACTTAGTAAGAACCTAACAAAGCACCTATAAAAAAAAGACAATAGGCATGAAGATTTTTTTTTTCCCTCAACACAATTAAAATGTATCTTCTTGCTTTTAGCCTATAGGTATACCTTACATAGGATAGAAAAACATTAGTAGCATTTCCATTAAATAGGTAAAAGACAAAGATTACTATTCTGAACATATGTTTTAAGAGTATTAAAATTTATTTCAAGTACAACAAAACAGGAAAAATAGAAGCATTAATAAAGGAAGTGAAGTTGGTCAGTCAGGTAAAAAATTAAGAGGACATAGGTGTGCCACAAAATTTTTTGCATTTTAAAATACAACAAAGGCAAGGATATCATATTTTAAACTGAAACCATTATATTGTTATATTTATAACTCAGTATATTAAACATATCTTAATATAGGAGGATAAAGAAAATAAAAAGACTTACATTTAATTAACTCAACCTTTCACACTCGAGTAAAAAAAGTTTAAGCAATTTCATAATAAAAACCACTATATTGTAAATCTTGGAATTGACTTTTCTAAACACAAATGCGATTTATGTAAAAATTATTAGAAAGCTATATCAATACAAGTAAAATAAAAGAGAAATGTAGTGAAATTAATGGGCAAATGAGAGTAGAATTAGAAGACCCAGCTTTCTCCCAAATAAATTAATAGCTTTAATGAAATAACAAAAATACCAATGTACTTCTCTGTAAACTTAGTTAAAATAACAATTTATGTATAGAAGCAAGTGGGCAAAAATATTAAAAGATTTTGTTTTTTATTTTTCTTCTGAACTTACTACATACCAAATAGACAAAAGAGGATCATTCATAAGCTGCAAATCTTATTATGTATTTTTGCTTCTTCTCTAAGTTCATTATAATAATATGTCCATTTTATCCTCAATGACCTCCCACACATTTGGTCACGAATTTTTACCTCATCCATAGTTGCAATAGGTATTTACTTCTCTAGCTCCTTTAATTTCTCTATGATATGACCTTTTATAGCTAAGTTAAATATCTATTTGGAGCATATCTTGATATGAGGTGTGAAACGTTGATCAGAGCCTAATTTTTGCCAAAGTGCTTCCCAATTTTCTGTGTGTGTGGGGGGTGGTGGTGTAAGTTTTGGTCAAATCAGTGATTTTGTAGTGCAGTTGACATCTTTCAAGTCTTTTTGAATATTGTGTGGCTATGTCTGTCCACAGAACAGCATGAAACACAATCAAATCCTTAAGCAGGGAAATATTCTCTCTGTTTTCCTGATGGATTAGTTTAACTTTCTTTTTCGATTGGGTTGCTAGTTTGGCATTATTTGTTCTTGGTGAAGTCTTGCTTGCTCTTCCTCCTCATTGCTTCCTTTCCTAAATGCTCACTAATCCATCCTAAAATTCACACATTGGCCTAGAATCTGCAGATTCTGTTCTTTTCTTTTTTTAAAAAACGGGGATGTTTGTCCTCCTGAGCCTTGCCTACTCCCCAGGACTCCCCCCCCCCCACAGCAGTGGCTCCCCAGTCACAATTGCCAACTGTTCCAGGTGGACCTGGGGATGTTCATCTGGGCCCAGGTAATGTGAACTCACCGAAGTAGTCCATGTTCTCACTTGTCACTGATGTCAGCTCCCATTGTTCATGTTGGTTCTGACATCTCCGTGGCAGAGAAAAGAGCAGCAAGATACAAGTGAGCAGCTGCCCCACTGGGAAGGACTGATCCTATGAAATCAGCTGCGTCTGTTGTTGGGTGACTCCCGAAGCCGTCTGACTCAGTGCAGGGACAGATGCAGGCCCTCTTCAGGCGCGGTCAGCTGTGCACAGAGCTTCCTCCCCACTCTTGGGCCGAATCCGCCATCAGGGAGAGTAGTGGTTAAGGCAGGGCACGCTTGCCAGTGCCGTGGGCCCCTCGGCTAAGCCATTTGCCCTGTGTGGGGCTCGGTTTCCTCATTGTCCTGTCTGACTGCTCCTGCCCATTGCAGCTCCCAGGCTGTAAGCTCCTGATCCCTTTGGATAGAGGAATTCTGCTGTTGGGTGTCTGCAGAATTTTCCTGGTAGTTCCTCTCTAAGAAACCAGCTAGATAAAGTCACCCATTGCTCATAAGATGTGGTCTTGGCCTAGAAGTCCCTTGAATTGGTTTGTCAGGTGTGCGTTTCATCGACAAGTGCTGCAGACAAATTTGTTGAGTTTGACCAGGAAGAGGTGGACAGACTGGTTTGCATTTAGGAAAGGAATAACAAATGTTTGGATGATAAGAAATAGAGAATCCTGAGTGTTAGACTAGTGTTATCGAGATATTGCAGGCCTTGGAGAGCTGGGCAGGCCCTCTGTGGAGGATTAGTGGGAAAAGGAGACTGGCTTAGAGCTGTACTTATGGAGGGCACATCCCTCCCAATGAGATCACTTGTTTATTAAAGGTTTGAATACTCAGTCTAAAACCAAAACCAAACGCTTAAGGGTCTAAAAACAAAATTGCTGAAACGCAGCCTTTTGTGAGTAAATCAGGAAAGAAAAGAATTACTCCTTCAGGTGTGGAGGGGCACCCTTGCAATCTCTGTTACTTGTGAGGCTGACGGTGTTGGATCACTTGAGTTTGAGAGTTCAGGGGCACAGTAAGCTGAGTTGATCTAGTGTTGGTACCAACTGTGGCACCAGTATGGTGGGTTTCTCTGGGCTAGGGGCCTTCAGACTATCTAGAGAGTTAGACCAATATTACAATATATAAGGAAGGATTACTTGTTTCCTTATTTGTGCTTTAAAGTCTGTATCTACAACTGATTTTTTTTTTATTTAGACATTGATTTGTAACTATTATAAATTTGTTCCTTTTATTTAGATCTGATTCTAAGATTTTTTTTTTTTTTTTTGTGAATGAAAGTCTGCTTATGAAATTTACCTCTAATCTCATTGATTAACCTTCAAAACAGTGGTGGTTGGCAGCTTCTCTACAACTTAAGAGAATTGCCTATAGTGCTGAGAGAGAACTTGCTTGGGGTCACAAAGTGAAATTTAGGGTATAATACAGATAAAATTATTGTTTTAAATGTATGTTGTAATTTTTTTTAGAAGAAATTCTGGCAAAAGCAATGGTACCTGTATTTTTAAAAAAAGAATTAATCATTTTTTTTGCATCTTTCATTTAAGTATATATTTAAATTACCAAAATTTTCTTTTTAAAATTTGAGATTATCAGTAACTGAATCATAATTTTTTACAGTCGGTGAAGATGG
The DNA here is from genome assembly GCF_048593235.1 of Sminthopsis crassicaudata. Taxonomy (NCBI): domain Eukaryota; kingdom Metazoa; phylum Chordata; class Mammalia; order Dasyuromorphia; family Dasyuridae; genus Sminthopsis; species Sminthopsis crassicaudata. Next base: position 17,958,014 of record NC_133619.1, on the reverse strand, counting down.
ACAAGTAAAAATTTGGTCAAAGACTGGAATGCTAAGATCAACTTTAGCCCAGCAAGGTAAGTTTTATAACCAGCCAACCACTTTATTTTCTAAATTGTCCAGTAGAAAAATCCTATAAGAATTTTTAACAAAAGGTAATGATCTTGGGGCAGCTAGATGGTGCAGTGGATAGAGCTGTGTGACCCTGGCCAAGTCACTTAACCTCAATTGCCTCAGGGGAAAAAAAAAAGGTGGTAATCTTGTATGTTAAAAGTTTAGGCAGATCTATCTGATAAAGAAAAAACCCTTAATTCTTTTTTTCCATTGCTTTTTAATCTACCCTTTTCCTACCAGCTTCATTTATATGCCATGAACATTAATAATTTTTGGTTGAAACTTAAACTCCTTTTAGAAGTCTTTTTATGAAATGATTTTGCAATAATTTTTGAAATCCAGTGGTCAAAATCAATCAGGCATTAGTTAGGAAAGTTTCAGAGAATGTCTCCCCTCAAAAAATTTTAAGTGACCTTCATCCCTTCTCAATTTTTATGAACTTCTGAATATCCATTATAACAAGAGGGAACAAAATGTATTTGTGAATTGAAAAAAAAACAGATGGAGTTGGTTCTTAATTACTTGTACCATTGGAAGAAACTGAAATCCAGAGACAATCCCAAATTCAGAGTTAGTTCTAGAAGGCATTGTTTTATTTGTTTATTTACTGCCCTTGACTTGGAAAAAGTGAACCAATTATAATACTAAGCTGAGTGCAGAGTAACTGATGTGGAGGTTTCCTGGAAGAGCACGGGAGGTTTAGGTGGTCTTGAGCCCACCCGCCTGTGAGCTGCTCAGAAATCTGGTTTGTGAAGGCAGGCACCGTCTTCAGCCATGAGGCTGGGAAAGCTCCACACCATGAGGGAAGTTGAGATCCTGGGGTTCAGTCAGCAGTTCCTGGGCTCCTTTGCTGTTTGTTCTTGTTGCATCCCCGCCTCTGCCACCAGACTTTGTGTTCGGCACTTTCCCCTACCCGGCAGTCCAGGTTTCCAAGTGCTTGCGGATCAGCCTGAGGCACTTCCAGTAGCTTTGTGCCCTTCTCTGAGGTAAGGCCCTTTGGGACCCAGCAGATATTCCCTGAGACTCTGAACCGTCCACCTTAGTCCTGTGGGGTGCGGGCAGGTGCCCTGCTCTCGACCCCACACCAGATGGTTTGAATGCTTCGTCTCTCTGTCCGAGACTCCTGCTTCAAGTTCTCTTGTCTCTGTTTATAAACTTCTCAGCTCAAGTGCTCCAGAACTCAGAATTGTTCTAGGTTTGACCCAAGGCCAGCCTCTCTTAGGCACTCAGAAAAGAGAGGGAGGCTTCCAGGAATAGGAGCTGGGGGGAGGGGGTCGGCTTTGGGCTGGTCTAGGCAAGCAGCTGGAGGCAGAAGGGTGAAAAAAGGACAAAAGGAGTAGCCGTTTCCCTGCTGGTGGAGGGCTGTCCTTCGTTCTTCTTGGGCTGCAGATGTTGAGTCAACAGGAGGACATCATGGGCCCTGGCACCACCTCAGAGGGTTTCCCCACAGGCACACATCTGGCTCCATGGCAAGGGCTCTTCTTGACACCGTCTCACTCATTACAGTTGGAAAGATTGGCAGCTGCCTGATCCATAATCCTCCTACAGGAATAAAATTCTCTGTGGAGTTGGGGTTTTCTTGTTAAAATAGGGAGCAGGAAGCTGTCCACATCTTCTGGATCTGGGAGTGGCCCTGGCTTGTGTTTGGCTGTTGACTGTTCCCCTCTGCAACCTTCACCTCCATCCCTCCCCTGCATGTTCTCAAAGTCCCTCACTCACTGCTCTGTCTCTACGGTGCCGTTTCATTGGCCGTCCCCTCACCTGGAGCGGTCCTCCTGCTGCTTCCTGCCTCCTGGCTTCCCTCGATCAGATCCCGCTCACTGCAGGAGGCCTTTCCCATCCATCCGCTCTCACTGTTAGCAGCTTCCTGCCCAGGCCACCTTCTGTTTAGCCTGTCTGTAGTTTGCATGTGCACAATTGTTTGTGAATTGTCTACTAGACACTAGAATATAAGCTGCTCAAAGGCAGGGACTGTTTTTGCTTTTCTCCTTTTTTCTGTGACTGCACAATGACTTGAACATACTTAACATTTAATAGATCTCTTGCTTTGTTAGTCTGTTTAAATGCTTTTAAAAAGTGATTTATATATATATATATATATATATATATATATATATATATATATACACACACACACATATATATATATATATATATATATATTTTTTTTTTTTTTCTTTTTAACCATTCCCTTGAAATGAAGTCAGTGTGGAGTACCTGTATTAAAGAAAAACCTTTGAGACTTGGGTGCCATGGATGCCTGGGGGCTGTTGCCAGGCCCTCGGCCAGCAGCTCTGCTGTAGCCCTTGTGCTTTTTTCCCCACGGTTTTGCAGTGACTCCTCCCTAGAAATCTTTAGTGATCTTCTTGTGGCAGGGATCTGACTGTTGAAGGATAAGAACGTGCCAGGGATGAACAAGCTTTGGCACAGCCTGTCATTCTGGGTCTAGTCACTGGCTCTGGGCCTTCTGGCCAAGAACCGGCGGAGCTGAGCTTGGTCACGCACGGGCCAGGCATTCTGCTGTGTGAGCAATTTACCGACCATAGCAACCTGAGGGATCCTGGGGCAGCGGTCACTGCCACTCCCAGCCCTTTTTGTAAAATGCTCCCTTCACACCCTTTGCAAACCGTGTAGTCCCTGAGCCAGGCTGCCATGGTCACCACCACCAAAACGTGAATGTGAGGGCCTGGGGGGCAGGGTCCTCATGCTCTTGTCACCCCATGGCCGCAGTCTCACAGCCTCAGGCCCTGTGCTCTGCTTTTGGTACCCTCCCAAGCCCTCAGTCAGTGGAAGGCCTGTCTCTGGTAGTCATCCTCATGGGCTGAGTGCTCCCCTGGGCCTCCCCTTGCTGAGGACAGAAGGGTCATTGGCTACACGTGGCTCATTGGCCCTTGCATCCCAGGCAGGTTTTTAGGGATGCTGGCAGGATCGCTTGCCTAGCACACCCATGGCACACACAGGGGCTGCCAACATTTGCTAACTGCCTAACTTGGGCAGGGACTTTTGGGTCTCAGTTTCGTGTATGCAAAATGAGGGTGCTGGGACAGATGGCCTTGTCCTAAAGCCTGTGGGTGCCAGGCCTGTGATCCCAGAGCACATAGACTGTGATAGCAAGATGGGCAAGAGACGGAGAAGGCGATCGTGCTCTTGGTCATCTGGGGTTCGGCTGCGTCCCCTGGAGAGCTTGGCTCCCTTTGGCCAAAGGCTGGATACTCTGAGCCCTGAGTGAAGTGGTGACCTCCTGACCCCTCCCCAGGGCACTGGGTAATGGTGGCCAGGCTACTGGGAGGAGAGCTTCCTTGTGAGGAAAAGGAAAATCAATCACGGATTATTACTTAGTTATTGCTAAAGGACTTCTCCCTTGTTCTTTACTTTGCAGTCGTAAACGCTGAGCAGTTTATTTCATCGACCGTGGAGATTTCCCTTGCTATCAGTCTACTAGATGACAAACTCTGAGTTTAAGGACTAGGGGTCACGTCCTAATGGTTTTTTCTAAAATTTGTTGATAAGTATTATGTCACACAGATAGTAATGAAGATATCTCCCAACCCAGAATACAACATTACAACTAGACATTTTTTTCAAACAAGCAGCGGTCGTGCCCTTTCACTCAAGGGAAATCTTGTAAGATTCTGACTGAGCTTGTTGTTTCATACGTGTCACTGTAGTTTTTACAGAAATACTAAAAATACTTGGGTCTTTACAAAATCTTCTACTTTATTTAATCAAATGTCTGAAATGCCACAGTTACAACTTAAATCTAACAGTGTTTTCAATTTGAGTTTGCCTCTTGGCTGAATTGGAAATTTGTTTTTTTTTCCCCCTTCTTGGCTGCTAAATAAATAGTTGTGCTATTTTGTGTGCAACTATGGCATTAAAATTTTTCAGAATTTTAAAATATGATTTGGATCCTTTTTTGTTTATTTTTGTGAAAATATCATTAGAAGGTTTGTGATCTACTAACCATATAAGGAAAACTATTGATTGGGTCAGAAGTTTAGTCTTTTTTTTTTTTTTTTTTTTTTTCCTGAGGCTGGGGTTAAGTGACTTGCCCAGGGTCACACAGCTAGGAAGTGTTAAGTGTCTGAGACCAGATTTGAACTCGGGTCCTCCTGAATTCAAGGCTGGTGCTCTATCTACTGCCCACCTAGCTGCCCCCGAGAAGCTTAGTCTTAAAGCCAAAGAAATTATGAAGAATAAAATACAGAAGTTTGAGATTGGGTGAGTATAAAGTTTAGAAAGACCTTTGAGGATTAGATCCTAGAGGCGTCAGTAAAGAAGAAGAGATTCTTCACCCATAGGAGTGAAACTAACCAAAAATTATTGCAAAACTTAAATTTGAGTAAAAATAAAAAGGACCCTTGTAATATTTATCACTTTATTGTTTTGATTAGAGTCATGTTTGTCAAAAGGTTAAGCATTTATCGAACAGCATTGAAATTTGAGGAAATCATTCCTGGATTGCTTTTGTAGTGGTTCCCTGTTTTTCTACAGTTAGAATGCTGAAGAATAGTAGCCAACTAAACTTGGTGGGGGGAAAAAAAAAAGGACAGCTACGGGACACAGTGGATAGAGTAACAGTCCCGGAGTGAGGAAGATGCATCTTCCTGAATTCAAATGGGGCCCCAGATACTTATTAGTTGTGTTTCCGGGGGCAAGCCACTTAATCCTGTTTGCCTCAAGTTTCCTTATCTGTAAAATGAGTTGGAGAAGGAAGTGGCAAACCACTCTGGTCTCTCTGCCAAGAAAATCCCAAATGGGGCCATGGAGAGTTATATATGACTGGGGGGGGACCTCAGTGAAAACCTCCTTTGATTCCATCCTGAATCTGTTTCAGGGATATTTAGGAGGATGATGTGGGAAGTCTAGTCTTGTAGTCCCCCCCAACAGCATGTTTGTCAGATATCTGTATATTTTGAAACCTCAAACTCAACGTTTCCAAAGCTAAACATTTATTTTTCTGCCCACCTGTCCCTCAAACCCCGCCCCCCCCCCCCCCCATGTAAGCAACAACTCTCATTCTGTGAGAGCTCATTCACCATCCTCCCAATCTCCTGGAATTCTTTTCCTTTTTGAATTTTATTCACAGCACTCAGAGCAGCATTGAACAATGGGTGCTGTAGACTGCTGGCTTTACCTTCCCTGGAGGTGGGGAGTCTCTCCCTTTAGCACTCTCCTGCAGCATCTTTGTGCTTGCACGGCCTCTGCTCAGTAACCCACTAAACTGGACCTTTATGTCTTCCTTTCTCTCTCTCCTGACTCTTCCCCATCTGTCAGTGAAATCTCTTCAATGTCACTCCAAACTGGTGTGAACTGAATCACTTCCATTTGAGGCATCCATAGAGGAGTCTGAAAATCACCTGGCAGGAGAAGGCCTGGATGCCGAGGACCCACCCAGCACAGGTGGTTCGGCCCATTGTGCCCCTGCCAAATGAGGGCACAGGAGGTCAGCCACACGCTGCCGCCCCCCAACATAGTAATGTCATCTTGGTCCTCTTCGGGAGTGAAGGGCGACAGCCAATCAACTGTGTCCCAGATGCTGAGGATACAGAGAAAGGAAGAAAAGAAGGTCCCTCTTCTCAGAGAACTCATAGGGCAATGGGAGAAGCAGTGGGCACACCCAGGATGGGCCCACAAAGGGAAGGCACAGAGGTGGGAGATTCCCTGGAACGTCAGGAAGGCAGGCAGCGGAAGGCAAGGAGGGAGAGAGCCAGCAAAAGGGATTGGTTGGGGAGCAACTGGGGGCCTGTACGGGAAAGGGAATGAGCTCTGAGGAGACTGGGCAGGTGGGAAAGGGACAGGCCCTTCCCCTCCTGCGCCCACAGGTAATGCCATAGTCCAAGTCTGAGGTGAGGAGGGCGGTAAGGGAGAGGTGAGGCGCCCGATAGGGAGATATCTGTGAGCAAGAAAGGGGGGCCCGCACTTCGGGAGCATTGAGAGACCCAATAGGGGACTAGGTGAAAAGGGTGATGGGGCCTGAACTGAAGGATTGTATCAGGATCCTTGTTATAGGCTCTAGAGTGTAGTATATAGTGGTATAGGAGAAAGGGGCCTGGGTGAGAGGTAGCACAAAGGTGGCAGGCCTTGGCAGCAGATTGGGTATGAGGGTGAGGTTGGGAAATGGGCTGTGAGGGGGGCAGTGCCAGTGAGGAAGAGGGCAGGCTTAAGGAAAGTTGGTGAGCTCAGTTGTGGTCATGGGGAATTGAGGGATCTGCTGGACACTACTTGGGGATGCAAGGCTGGAAGTCAGCAGAGACATTAGGCCTACCTAAGTGAGGGGATCATGGCAGAAGGCATGGGGGTGATAGGAGAAGGAGGCCTCCATTTTCTGAAGCAGGGGCCTCGGCTGAGTGGGAGAGCCCTGGGGTGGGTGGGATGCCTGGTGAGAGGGGATAAGGGCAGCACAGGAGGATTGTCTAGTTGTGTGGAGGGCCCTGTGGGTACATAAACCTTTAAGGGACCCCACCAGGGGGTTGTCTTCACTTTCAGAAGGCCATGGATGGTGTGAGGGGTACAAAGATGCTGACTGACTTTCTCCATCGAGACAGTGGCCGTTGAGGAGGATACCGGATTATGAGCCTTGACGGCCGGGAGGATGGTTGTCCTCTTGACAGATTAGAGAACTCAGGAAGAGAGGGAGAGTCGAGGGGAGAGTAGAGTGAGTTCACTCAGGGACAAGTTGAGTATGGCTGCTGGATGTCCATTTTGAGATATCTGATGGGCAGTTGGAGATAAGAGAATGGAAGGGAGAGAGGTTAAGTCTCGATAAGCATATCTGAGAGCCATCTGCAGACGACCGGCACTGAAAGCCTGAGGGCTGACGAGTCACCCAGGGAAGTCTTCTAGAGGGAGAAGAGGGCGTCTGGAGAAAGGTTCTATAGACCTAGGAAGCGGCTTGTGGTGTATGGAAGTAGCTTGTGCTTTGTAGCATGGGCCCATTTCAGAGGTTCATCCATTTGGGCTGAAGGGCAGCGTGCCTGCAGGGGAGTAATAAAGCTGTGGAGATGTGGGCTGACATGTGAAGAACATTGAATGTTAAGCCAGGAAATTTGAACTTTATTCAAGAGGCAAGAGGAAACCACCAAATTTTTGAACAGAAAAGTGAAATGACCTGATCTATTTCTTAGAAAGATTATTTTTTTTCTGGTAGTGGTAAAAAGTGGATTTAAGCAGTGGGGTAGGAGGAGAGATGGGAAGAAGGGAGGGAAAAACAATTTCGCAAAACTGATCTACATACTGCAGAAAATCTGACACACTCAGGATTGTATAGATTTTCTCATCACCTGCATAGAGGTGATAGTTTACCCACGGGGACTGATGAGATCACTAAGAGACGTCCCAGAATAAAGTGCTGGTCCTGCAAAGGAGACTGGACTGAGCGTGTTTGGGAGTTTTACCGGATTTGAGAGAATTCAGGATGGGGGACAGTTATTGTATCCAGGTCAAGGACCAAAGGAAAGGTCCTAGGATTGAGCAATTTAAGAGAGCATCGGTGCCCTTGGAGAAGAGTATCTGTGAAGCCAAGATTGCGAAGGAGGGATTGAGAAATGAATGACAAGTTCCTGAAGTGGAGAAGGATGAGACCGTTTTTTCCATCCTCCGGCTGGCCTGGGGCTAGACCTTGGACTTTGTCCTCTGCTTTCATTTTATTATGTCCATCCTTGCCTCTTCCCATCCCTGCTCTTGCCCAGTGCCTGAGTCGGGATGACTGCCTCTAGTCTGACTTCACCTCCTAGAGCCCTCGGATGGTGAGGACCGCCAGGGATGGAGGACTCTCTCTCCAGGCCAGGAATTCCTCCCAGGGATGGATTTGGAAGCACAAAAACCTTTGAGCTTGGCTGGGGAGGGTGCTATTCTTGAGAGGCACGGGCCATGGCTTTCTCAAGGCCAGCAGAGCAGAGAAGCCTGGAAGCAGAGGAAGGAAAGCCCTCACTGCTGCTGTGGGCTCTGGGTCCCTCTGCCCTGCCCCTCCTCCAGGCTCCAGGCCACACATAGAACAGCTGCAGGTCGATGTCTAACCAGGGACTACACCGCAAGCATTGTCCCTGTTCGTTGTGACCGACATGCTTTCTAAATCATGATTTTCGAGAATAAAAATTGGACTTTTCACAAGAACGTGGCTTCGCTATTTACTATTGCTAGTGAGATGAATGTTTATGAAAAATGACATTAAGCCTTTTATGAAGAACTGAGCGATTTTAAGAGTTAAAGAAAACTAAGATGCTATTCTGTTCATAGATAATTCTCTAACGTTCCCTAAATTAAGGATTATTATATGAACATGCCTGCCATGTGACCGAGATGTGTCACACCCTCTTGTGTTCTAGGGAATCCTTGAAGAGCCTGAATAGCAGCGAAGACGCTGACTGACCAAGCCCTAGCCTTAGATACTTCACACATGGATTTCCAGTTTTCAGAGGAGTGGCTTTTCAAGTTCCGCTAAATATTACTTAATCTTGGGACCTTGGGGTAATGGTGGGTATCCCTCTCCTCATTTTAAAGATGAGGAAATGAAGGGTCTTGTAGTGTCCAGGGTCAACATTAGGAGTGTATTGGAATTATTAGAGATGGGAATGGTACAGGAGATTGGGCTGAGACAGCATGGGGTGCACCAGAAGTTGCTGTTTTTAGTCCCATAAATTCGTCTTTCAAAAAATAAAGATACTGTCATTTTTGAGACTTAAAACCAAATAGAATTCAGAGGAAAAATCTGATTACTTGAATTTATTACATTATTAAGCAGTACAGCGTCATTAAAGAATATTATATTAAAGACTGAAAAGTACTTCATGATATGTCTCATTGTATATACTTAATAGTAAATAGTTCATTTCTGGCCTCATAAAACTGAAAAAATGGGGGCTTTCTCTTTATAGTGTGGATGTGAAAAACATGGTATATTTGAACTATGTACTTCCTTAAAACATCTGAAATACATTTTTTGCCTCTTCTCCTGTGGTTTAAAATGCCTTCCACAGGTTGAAAGAATTTAGATAATTTGTTTTACAGAGAGATAAGGGTCTGACATTTAACCCAACCCCAGGTGCATGTGGTTTCTTAAAAAATGTCAAAAAGGTCACATGATTTTAGTGTACAAAGTTAGAAAAACAAGATGTAGTGAAGTGTGTTAACTGAAATGGAACATAAAGTAAAAAAAAAAATTCCTAATAGTTAAAAAAAATCAAGAAAAATTTTAAATGATTTTTTAAAATAAAGGCCTAATAGTTTTCCTTCAAAATGATGGTATCTTATTACTATAAACAATAGTTTAGCAAGTTAATAAGGAAATTTGATAATTTTTGCATTATATGACTGTGAAATTGGGAATGTCACATGTTAAAAGAAAAATTGTAGATCAGCTTTTCATTTTAGAGAATTAAATTCCATTGAGTTAGAAATGAACATGATAGTATATGCTTGTTTTCTTTAGCTGAAGACATCTCACCATCTTTTAAGTGATTTCTTCAACTTTGCTACTTGCAGTGCAGCTTTCACTGCTGTTTTATTTTTTTCTAAACTCTCTCCCTGCTGATGGGGGTGAGGTGCTGGCTTTCTGACCCCATGCTCCTTGGAGCGTCGAGTCATGCTGATGGGGATTGTGAGAAGAGCACTGGAGGTGGACTTGGAAGACCTGGATTCAGGGCCCACTTCTGAGTTATGGGCAGATGACTCATACTTTGCAGCCTGAGATCCTTCATTTGGAAAATGGTGGTGATGACTCCACTCTCTGGGGAGGGAGGCACGCTGTTGCCTTTGAAGTGCTCTGTAAATGTGAGTTTTTAGTGTCATTATGGAGCCAGTGCTCTTCTGGAAGGCTTCTGGAATTGTGGGGGGCCGTGGTTCAACACAGAGAGCCAGACAACCTTCCCTTCTCTCTAAAAGATTGTGAGGTTCCTGCAGTGAGGACGGAATCCACATCCAAGATCTTTTTTTCCTCCAGAGGCGATTTGCTTTCATTCCTCAGCTATGTTGGGATCTTCTCCTCAGAATATGGTGGTTTTTTTTAAAAGCTTCATAAGCATGAAATTAATTCTCAGAGTGTCACAAAAGAAAAAAGTGGTGTTGATTGCTAGAAATTTGGGAATTATGTGGCTGGTGATATGGCTGACCAGCCAGGAGGCCTTGTCAAAGGCAAGTTAAAAGGGCCTTAGACTCTCACTCCTTTTCCCACGCTCGTCGGGGCTGCTCATCACACCCAAAGAACTGCATCCATTTGTGGCTCCCTTAGTGGGGATGCATCCCTTCCTGAGTGCAGGTGTTTTGTTAAGCCCATGGAGGAAGGAGGAGGCGGCTCTGTTGGTGATGTCCAGAATTCACTTTTTGTCCATCATTACATAGTAGTAGTAGTAGTAGTTGCTGTTGTTGTTGTTTTTGATCTAATTTTGTATCTAAACATTACATTTTAAATACCTAAAATGTGGCTTGTTTTTTGGAAAGTCCAGAAAGACATGGAACTCTCCCATTTGTGTTTTTGGTTCCTGGCCCTTTTTTTCTAGACAGTCTCACCAGTGATCTCACCAGTCTGTCAGCTAGAAAAGGAAGGGCTGCTGCAATGGAGCATGGCAAGAGTTTTGTTCTGGCTGCCTAGTTGTAACCTGGACTTGAGGCGGGGTCAGTGGAGTCCAACCTGGGTCTAGCCATCCCTTTAGGCTTCCTTTGGTGGACAAGGCCTTAGGATAGCTAGCTTTGGCCCTGACTCCCAGCTAGTTTTGTACAAATTAGAATTTCTTTAAAATATTTTAAAAGATTGTATTTAAAGGGAGGCACTTAGGTGGCTTAATGCACAGAACTCCAGGCCTAGAGACAGGAACTCTTCTTCCTGAGTTCAAATCCAGCCTCAAATCAGCTTCACTACTGTGAGACCCTGGGCAGGTTACCCTATTTGCCTTAATTTCCTCATCTGTAAAAAGAGCTGGAGAAGGAAAATGGCCAACCACTCCTATATCTCTACCAAGACCATAAAATGGGGTCATGAAGAGGTGGCCACAAACAAAAAAGGACCGAGCAACGTCAATTTTATGTCAGAACCATTCTCAATCTACTGTATGTTTGGGCAGGGTTTGACTTTAAGGCCAGAGTTTGTCAACAGCTGGTCTAAGCCTATGCTTGCGCTTCCTGATTCCCTTCTTTCTTTTGCCTGTTCCATTAACTTTGTATTCCATCCCGTTTGCCTTGCAACTATAACCTGCCTTCTTCCATAGTTGTCTTCCAGGCTGAGGTGATTGTTGAAACCAATTGCTCCAGTTGATTCAATTTATGGCAACTTGGAGAGGGGGGCTCAAAGTCTCTATGCTCAGTGTTTTGTTTTGTTTTCTCCTATATTTGAACTGACCTTTTGGCTGTGGCAAAAGAAGGTAATGGGAAGGGAGAGAGGTGAGGCACTGTAAAGGGCTGAAACTCTGATAGCTGCACTGGAATCAGACAACTGAGCACTTAAGGCTAGTTATCTATTGGCCAATACTATATTAGCATATGCTTGGAAAATGGCCCTTCCCACTCTTCTGTCCTGGCTCAAACATTGTAGAAGGGACTAGGGGGTGGAGTAAGACAAGCCAGAGAGGTCTTGGAGATCCTACGCATCCGTTCCCTTCACTTCTCCCCCTAAAGACCAAGAATAAAGACCAAGGACTTTTGCTCATCCTGACTCTGGCTGATTCTAAGGCATCCGGTGTGCTAACCTGGATATCACAAAGTACCAGCTTAAAAATCTTTGCCTTATTAAATTCTGTTCCTTGTTTATCAGTTATCAGCTGAACCCTCTGTGTCATTAACTGCCACTAAACATTTCAGTCTTGTAATTTGGCCAGAAAGCCCCCAAACTTTATAATTTTATTTAACCAAAAATAAAGACATTTTAGAAATATTGGTATATGAGAGAAAATTATCTTTTCCTACTCTCATATTCATTTTTAGTAATCATTAAAGAGTTCTGGACATTTTCCAAAAACTTAGTCTTATAAATATAACAAATTTAAGGCTTTGAACCAACTGATGGACATGTAAAAAAGACAGATTTTGGAGAAAAACTAGCTAATTCGATGCTGAACATCCTTCCAGAAAATGCAAAAAATTTAAAAATCATCTGAGTCTACTCATTTATTTTATCAGCTCTACTTAACATTTCAGCTACAACCAAAATATACTAGGTAATCAAGAAAGTAATAGGTTGGCAAATTCAGTCAAGGAGCTTTTATCTGGTGCCTGCAGTAGGCTCTGGCGGTGCACTAGGGACATCAGGAAGGGCCACTGGCCCTGCCCCCAAAGGGGAGTCCATAGCTTAATCAGTAGGAGAAGGATGGATGTGATAGAGATGGGAACGGGGACAGTGAGAGACCTGGTCAGAGGTCGTGGGAGGAACGGCACCAGAGGCCGCAGTCCCTGGACCCAGAAGGTGAGAATGACCAGAGAGACTATAAGCTCCCCTTTGAAGTATGGTCCTAAAGCCTCCAACATGAAGAAATTGTGTCACTGGATCATGGTGGACCAAGTGTAGAAGGTTAGAACTACAGAGAACTTTACTGGCTTCTTTTAGTGTTAAAGCCAACAAATCGACCTCCATCAAAAATTGTTCCTGTGAAGTAGGGTCTGTGCCATGGAGACCTTGGTCTAAAGAGAGACCTCACAGGGAACAAGCTCTCTTCTCTTGTTATCCTAAGCAACTGCTAATGAAATGGGGGTAGTCTTTACCCACTTGAAGGGTAGGAATGACTGGTATTTTGGGAGCTGTAGCTGTCCTGGGCACCGAAAGCAGCAGCCGGAGGAGAACCAACTAGAGGGTGAGTTTGGATCCAAGTTGCTGTTTTTTATAGAGGAATCTAACTTGAAAGTCAACACGTCCTGCCCTGTGTGGTAGATTGCAATGGATGAACGGTCTTTCCAACAGCATTCTTTGGATTCTCATAAAATTGAACATAATTTAATTTTGACAACTTTTCATTAGGAATCTCAAAATCTTGAGTAAATCTTTAGGTTGCCTGAGCCAGATAAAAATCATTCAGATACTTGTCATCTGTCAGATGCTTGACGTAGATTGTCACTTGTCCATGACAGGAATGTTTATATAAAAGTAGAATGTAAGTATGTAGGAAAGGCGCCATTAAAACTGAAAAGGATATAGCTAACACTGGTGGTGGTTTTGTTTTTTTCCCACCATAACTTTTTCAATTATGAAGAGTTTTATTTTCGGGTATAATTAATCCTCTTCTCCCTTTCCCCCCCAAAAACCCCAATCCTTCATCAATGTTATTTTCTTTCTTCCTACAGGCATACCAGTCTACTCAGTAGCATGGGGCCCTGATTCAGAAAAAGTCCTTTATACAGCAGGGAAGCAGCTGATTATTAAACCTCTTCAGCCAAATGCTAAAATTTTACAGGTACTATTTAGATAATAGTAGAATTGCAGTAAGAACTTGACTGTTGGACTAGTGGGCAGAAAGCCGTTGGTTGTTGCTGTTGCATTCTGGGTGATCTCTTTACAGCTGTGAGACGGACACTTTATTGCAACAATTTAGTAGCTTTATTGCAAGAACAGATACTGCTGGCTATGGATTTCTCTTATGCTAGCTAAGATTATAATAGTGAACTATATGTTCTCACAGTTTGGCACAGTGGGGGCTTAAAAAAAATAGGCCTGAGTAGGATACTTCCATGAGAAGTTTCTAACAATGCTTGCCTAGAATTCCTACCTGCTTTTGCGATTGTTGTTGGTTAGTGATTGTATCTGAGTCTCTGGCAAGCTTATGAGGTATTACCTATTTTCAGTTATGGTATTGTTTACCCCTAATGGCACCTTGTTGACAGTATGGCGTTGTTAGATAATAAATCACTCTATCTGCAAGTATGTTTAAGCACCTATTGTGTACCAAGCACAAAGACAGAGCCTGAAACCAGGGCTGCTGGGAGTGAGCTTTGTGCGTTTTAGTCAGAGATGTATGCTGGCCAAGTATGAAGTAAGTAAACCGAAGTCTTTCCCAAGCAGTGAAATAAAAGGTATTTGGGAGAAGAAGTAGGGGGCATCAGGAAAGGCTCCACATAGAAGATGCCGGGTGAGCTATGGCTTTTTATAAATAGATATCTTTAAAATGTAGTTTTAGGAAAATGGAAACCATATTTTATTCATCTGATTTTCATTTGAGAAAATTGTATTGTAGCCCTATTACTCATTTGTAATGAAAACCATTGTTTTTTACTTTTCTATTTTTCTCTTTTAAGTACTTTTGGGAAGTTTAGCTAGTGCGAGTTTATTATACACATCATAATTTTTTTAATAGTTTTTATTTACAAGATATATACATGGGTAATTTTACAACATTGACAATTGCTAAACCTTTTGTTCTAATTTTTCCCCTCCTTCCCTCCCCCCAGATGGCAGGTTGACCAATACATGCTAAATAGTTAGAATATAAATTAAATACAATCTATGTATACATGTCCAAACAGTTGTTTTGCTGTACAAAAAGAATCAGACTTTGAAATAGTGTACACATCATAGTTTTAAAAATGAGATATCAAAACATGTATGTTAAAAAATTCTTTCTCATTGTTGGCTTTCTAATGGAGGGGCGTGAACGAGGCTTTGAGGGAATTGGGAAACCCAGTTAGGTGGAGGAGGTTTCAGTGGAGGCTGAGATCACATATGCCTTCTCCCTCCTGGTTCCTGGAGTCTGCACCCATCCTTAGGGAGCTGATTTCCCAGGATGTGACTAGAAGTATGCTTTGAAGTAGGCCTGGCTGGTAGTTTTTCCTTTCCTGCCTGACTGTATTTCAAGCTGTGTCTAGCTTAATGTTTAGTTAGGTTTGGACAATTTCCTACTTAAAAGATTTCCTGGAGAGCTGACTGTTGCCTTAAAATCAACACATTGGTGATGTGACATGAGTTAGCTTCACCGAGGCATGGAACAGCGAGATGACTTGGTCCTTTTGAAGAAACCTTTCTTCTCGAGCTCAGCAACTCTGCCCAGGCTTCCTTGGAAGAAGAGAATGTTTGATTATATGGAGCTCCTCCGTGACCTGGTGCAGCTTGAAGCTTTAATTACACATGCTCCAAATTTGCAAAAAATAAAAATTATTTGATTATTTAAGATACTTTTGTACATATTTGATCTTGCAAATTTTGAACAGTATGCTTTAAATTTTAACAAAACAGCAACCGTCTTTGTCACGCACTGCCATGTGATAGTTTCTGCAGGAGGCTTTCTCAGGCCTGTGGATTGGGAGAGGGGCATCTCTTCCTAGGCTCCTGTGATCACCTGACTAATTTCTGTTTGACTTCTTCTTGGGGGATTACCCCCAAACTGTCACCGACACATCAGTTCTCATTCTTTGGATGATCTTGAGGCGAGGATTACAAATGCAGTCTCTTCAGTCCCTGCAGAGGCTGATGAAAGTTTTTTACAGAGAGCAAAAATTGACTTTAGTGATATAAAGCACAAAACAGTGCTTCTGATGAATTTTTATTTTATTTTATAATTATAACTTTTTTTGACAGTACATATGCATAGGTAATTTTTTACATTATCCTTTGTACTCCTTTCTTTTCCGAATTTTTCCCCTACTTCCCTCCACCTTCCCCCCTAGATGGCAGGCATTCCCATACATATTAAATATGTTATAGTATATCCTAGGTACAATATATATGTGCAGAACCAAATTTTGTTGTTGTTGTTGCAAAGGAAGAATTGGATTCGGAAGCTAAAAATAACCTGGGGAGAAAAACAAAAAATGCTCACAGTTTACACTAATTTCCCAGTGTTCCTTCTCTGGATGTAGCTACCTCTGTCCATCATTGATCAACTGGGAAGTGAGTTGGATCTTCTTTATGTTGAAGATTTCCACTTCCATCAGAATCCATCCTCATACAGTATCATTGTTGAAGTGTATAATGATCTCCTAGTTCTGCTCATTTCACTCAGCATCAGTTGATGTAAGTCTCTCCAGGCCTCTCTGTATTCATCCTGCTGGTCATTTCTTACCGAGCAATAATATTCCATAACCTTCATATACCATAATTTACCCAACCATTCTCCAATTGATGGGCATCCATTCATTTTTCTGATGAAATTTAATAAGAAACATGCCGGTATTCTAAAATTTTACTTAACCTTTTAAATGTTTTTAAGTTTATTACCTTTATACTTCTTAAATTATTAAAAGTTAAAGTTTAAAATTGCACTAAGACTTTTGGGACATTTGGTATATATGATGAGTGGGAGCTGACCTTGGAGCAGAGTTTTAGAACTTCAGGCCAAATCCTTACTCTTGACTCATCCTGGCTGTGCAAGGGCATCATACGGCCCTCAGTCTTCTAAGCAATTACAGGTCTGTGTCAGAGGTTCTTACCTCTGGGTCGTGGACCCCTTTGGCAATGCGATGAAATCTATAGACCCTTTTCTGTATAATGTTTTTTAAAAATTGAAGGAAATGCTAAATTTAAGTTAGAGATAAGATAAAAATATGAATTTTTCTCTCATCTGTTCATAGATTCCTTAAAATATACATGTACTATATATGTATTATCAAATTCCTAAAGGGGCCATGGAGAGATACATATGTGTATTTCTCTCTCTGTTTTTGGCTGTCTCTGCCTTTCTCCCTTTTTCTCTGTCTCTCTGTTTCTCTCTGTGTCTCTCTTTCTGTCTCTCTCTTGTCTCTGTCTCTCTCATGGGAAGGCCTCCTCAGGGTTTCCCGCTCCCGGATTCCCAGTTCTGCTTCCACTTGCAACTTTGCCTCTGTGTGTTTCCTCTGAATCAAACCCTGTCCCCACCGCCATTCCGCTCAGGACCCAAGGTTGGCGGCCTGGTTGCTTTCCGCTGCTTCCCCAGCGGCCGTCTCGGCTCCATCTGCTCTCTGCAGAGATGGCTCCTTTTAAAGAAAACTTTGCTCCTTTCCTGGCTGTAATTACTTAAAGATTCTGTACATTTTTAAGTTAGCACTTGAAGGGCTTTGCAAACCATTTTGATGATTGGCGATTGCCACCTTTTGAGCTGACTTTATACCCCCTTGGATGGGACTGACGGTGAGGTTCCTCCATGCTGGATTTGGGCAGAGAGTTGATGTGAGGGGGAGAGGCTCTGAGAAGTCTGCAGGGTCTTCTCACTCGCCTCCAGGACTGTTATTTATCATCTTTGAGTCACCCTTAGCACCTGGAGCGGGCTTCTCAGAGAGCAGGAGGGAGAGGTTGGCTCAGACTGAGACGGACCTGGATCAGTGGGAGAGATGAAGGGACCACAGGGAGCAGTGCTTGTGCAGGGGTCTCTCCCAGCTCCCTCTTGGGTTCAGTTCTGAGGGCCTGACCGACTCTCAGTAAAACACACCCAGACCTTGAAAGATGGGAACTATTTATTGATCACAGACGCCTGAAACATACATGGATTTCTTAGGGAAATGCATGCAAATTTATGGCTTATGCAATGTCTGCTTTATGGCACGTGCACCTAAAAAATCGCTGCATGAACGTTCTTGCAAGAGAATAGTGCTTTATTATAACTGCCTGGACAGCTCTGAGACTCCAGGCATTTCTCCTGGAAGTCTGAACATCGCCAGCCCCTCCAGATCTGTGATCAATGGCTCCATTTGGGAGACGACTTCTTAAGAGAGTTTGGCTCAGACGTTTCCCTCTGATCTACTAATGCCCCCTTAGCTTCTTCTGGAAAAAACTAAAAGCCTTTATAGTTTGGTGCAGCGGCCACTTCTGCAGGGCACCTTTTGAATCAGCATTCTGAGGCAGGTGACAGCCTTTTTACAAGTGGGGACCGAGGTGGACGTTGGTGGAAGACAATGAGCCAAGAGAAATTAGACTATGGAAAGGAAAAGGAGAGAGTCCTCTTCTTTCCTCCCTTTTTTCTCTTAGCAAGATAACTAATTTATTGCAAAATGTTCATTTTGGAAACTATAACCCTTTTCTTAAAATTATAAATCTCATTTTTTTTTTTTTCACAGTGGAAAGCTCATGATGGAATTATTTTAAAAGTGGATTGGAACTCAGTCAATGATCTGATCCTGTCTGCTGGTGAAGACTGTAAATATAAGGTATGTAACGATTAACCTTGTCATAGAATTGGAAGTATTTAATATTGAAAATATTAAACACTCCACCCCAAATCCTTAAAGGCCCTAACTTTAACCCCACCACAAAACTTTAATAATTGGGTGAAATTCTACCCCATGCTATAATAAGTATTACTTGAGTAGCACCTCTCAGAATGTCTAATTTACATCCACAATCTTATTGACATAAAAAATTGGCCTAATAAAATAGCAGTGTAATTACTGTTTCCATTTTTAGTTACTGTTTAAATCAGTACATTTGTGTTATTAAAGTCAAACCCACTGAGACAGTAAACATAAGGAAACCTTTAGCTTTTGACAAGAATAAATGTGTGGGGAAGAAGACTGACTATATGTATAATTAGAGGAAAAGTAATCAAAATAAAACAGCATTGACAGAGATCTTCTTAAGTAAGAGAAATGAACATTTTAAGCCACAAACTGAACATTAAAAAAAGAGAGTATAGCCAAATTTAAAGAGGCTTTCTTTTCTTTCAAGATAGCTTACATTCTTAATAACAGTTCAATTTATATGAAACGTCTCTCATTTTTCATGTTTTTCCAACCCTTTTAGTAAAGTGATTGTGTTCTTTAGGGTCATGAAATACACCTTTAATTTTAACATTTGCATTCCACAGAATGTAATTGGTTCTATTTCTTGTGTATGCTGTAAAATCTATTGATAAATGAGTTTTATAAAAAGATAATTGTTTCTAAAGCTTAACTTGATAACCTATAGGAACAGTACTTACATTTATATGATTGGGGAAGGGGTAAATGTGAAAAAAAAAACTGGCTTTCTTATTTTTTTTTAAATAGGTATGGGATAGTTACGGTCGTCTGCTCTACAGCTCACAGCCTCATGAGCATCCTATTACCTCAGTTGCCTGGGCTCCGGATGGAGAATTATTTGCTGTGGGATCATTTCATACTTTACGCTTGTGTGATAAAACAGGGGTAAGTTACACTTCTGACAAACCACAGACACACTGTCACATCCATTTCTTGATAATGCATAAAATATACAGAGCTTAAAACCATTTTTAGTGCATGCATCTGGTTGGATTTCTCAATGTAATGCTTTATTTAATTCTAGACTTCATAGGACCATGTGAGTTCTTTAAAATTTTCAGAATGGTGAACATTCTTTAGTATCTCTGCCTTTCTGGAAAGATTTTCCTTTGAACATGTTTAATTGTGAAGGACATCCTTAAAGGCCTTTTTTCCCAAAGGAACTATTACTCAAAATTCATGACTAGATCAATGTGTAAAGTCCTTTTATTCCTTTAAAAAAATGTAATCCTGTTTTAAGGCTGTTCCTTCTACCAGAACGACTTTTTATTCTTTCATCTTATTTTTATTCATGTCTAATGTTTTCATTTTATATTGATTTCTGAATGCCCTCCTAGTAAGCCCCCTTTCTCCCCCCACTCCCCGCTTTGTCTCAGAGTTTAAAAAAGAAAAAAAAAAAACAGTTGGCACATTATTTGTGTGTGCTGATTATGCAGTACTCCACACTCCTAGGCCCCCACCTCTGCACAGAGATGTATCTTCTCAGTTCTTGTTCCAGACCAGGCTTAATAATACATCCTACAGCATTTGGTTTCCTTTCTGTTGTTGTTGCTATTTTGCTTTCATTTATTTTTTATTGAACATATTGCACACATATCTTTCATCTTGAATTAATTCAAATGGCTTCTCACAGTCAAGAAAAACATTGTAATAAATGAATAAAATGCTTCACCTAAACCTCAAGGTCCTGGCCTTCTTCACATTGACAGACTGCTGCGTTTTACCGTGGTCAGTGTCAGCATTTTCCCATACAAATGGCTTCCTTTCACATAAATTCCAGTAAACTTTTGACTGAGCCCTCCTGGGACATGTGCTTCTTGAGTGATATATGTTTCTTTAATTGTAAAGTCTTGTTCCCCTCATGGAGTCAGGCTAGTCTTTACTCGGCTGTCCCTTGGCTAGGAGACCCCAGACCCAGATCTCTGGGGCGCTGTAAGATCCCTCCCCATTTTTTGAATCTGTCCCCAGATTGTCCTGGGGTCCTGATCTGCTCGTCCCTGTCCTGGGCCTGGTGCTGGGAATTCAGAGACGGGGGAAAATGGGCTCATCTGGGCCTATGCTGTTGGCCCCGACCTGAAGGGTCATGGCTGAAGTGGGATCTGGGTGAGTGGGCCGTGGGGCTCGGCCTGTGGCAGGGGCCATCACCGTGCTGGGGGCCGTGGATGGAAAAGCGCCCCACGATGATCCTTTGGTCCCTGGGGTCTCCTTGGGTGCCTTTGTCCCTGATGTGACTAATGGGTGGTGCTGCATTTACCGAAGGTCACCAGGAGATGTCACCATCTAACTCAGGAAGTTTCTTCCATTTCAGACTCTTGTTATGTAAAATAGGCTTTTTTTTTTGTTAAACCACCTCCTAAGGTTGTTATGAGAGTCAATGAGAAAATAAAAAAGCATGTTGTTATTATTAAATTTTTTACAATTTTTTTTGTTTTTTACAAAATTTTTACAATATTTTACAAATCTTTACAAATTCCAGTTTTGCTTAGGCCCAAGAGAAGAGATCTTGTATAAATAAATTTTATTGAAACACTCATGTAAGCTCAGAAGTTTGACATTATACCAGCTTAACCTTACCCTGATATAGAGTAAGAGTTATAATGTTTAAAGGAAATGATGATAATTTATTAGAGTAGGCTCTAAAGGCATTTCTTCTTGTGCAGCCTTTTTTTTTTTTTTTTTTTTTTTACCCTTAAATGTATAACATAAACCTTTCCAAAAGAATGAGCTCTCCTAGTACTTGGAGAAGAGAGGAGGCCAGAGAATAAGTCACTTAGCATCAGAGGGATTTGGCAAAAACCAGACTGACCTTAACAGTCAACTCAGACATCTTTATTGGGGCCATTATATGGGAAGAGGTTGAATCAGCAAATTGTCTGGGAACTACCCAGAAGCTTTTTCCTCCCTTCTAGAATATATCAGTTGAAGACATCTAATTTAATTAGATATTATATTTTATAAATTAATAATAATAAGGGATTTATGCTTATATGATTATAGAAAAATGTTAGCTAACTTTTATTTTTTAATGTATAAAATTCAGCTAATCAAAAATAAACTGCTTAGTTTGGGCAACAAAAATATCACAAGATACATAAAGGAAATTTAAGTTGTAAAGCACTTAAATTATAAACTGTAACTTAATTTCCTATTCTGTGATTATGATGCATGAAAGTAAAGAGAGAAAAGTTACATACAATATTATTTTATTGGGTATTTGCTTCAAAATGGGAAGAAATGTATTTTGCTCATAATTAACTTTAACTGTGTTCCTAGAGGTCAAATGTAACACAAAGATTTTTAAGCACATGATCTAGTTATAGAAGAAGAACAAATCATTAAGTGTGTTTCCAAACTCCTTATGTTAGGGAACATAAACCACAGCTGACAATTTTGAAAGAATTATGCTAGAAAGGATCCAAATCAGAAAGCTTTCAAATTAAATTAGTGGTTTTTAAAAATTACACTAATTTGTTTAATCTATTGTTTCTCAAAGGAAGGGGGGATGTTGCTAGGGAGTTCCAAGTTCATCAAGTCTGCAAGCTGAGCTCCCAGGAGCTGCCAATGGGCAGTGATCTGGAGAGCCCATCCATGGAAGGGCTGGGGTGGGAGTCTGTCCCACCTGGCACTGGTGAGCAGTTCCCCTGGGTCCACACTGGCCCCTCTCCTGTGCATCTCCTGGTCCTCTCTGTCCAAAAGCTTCCCCCTCCACTCCCAGCCCCTTCCATTCCCACCCTCTTTCCCTCTCTCCCTCACACACTCAGTTCTTTGCATGGTTTTTCCCCTAGTTTGAAATGGGTTGGAGACTAGTTCCTTAGAAGGAGAGGTGAGGGCCTCTGGCTGAAGGGATGGCAGGGCCGCTGGGGGCCTGCTTGGGCCCCTGGAGCTGGGGCTGCCCAAGCCAGGGCTCTGGGGTGCTGGCCCTTTGGGCCCTTCCACTTTACTCTTTGCCAGCACCGGATTCTCTGCTCCGGTCTTCTCCGTCTGGTTCATTCCCACAGGATCCGCTTTGCATCAGGTTTCCAGACGCACGCGTCACACTGCCTTACACAGCTCCCTTTGCATATCCAATGGTCTTCCATTCTGGCTCCATTGAGTTTGTGCCTTCTCCCTCACCTCACCTACTGGGTCAGCTGGTGAGCCCCAAAATTCTGGCCCACCCTATCCCTAAAGGAGGGATCATTTTATCGGTGCATTTGGCATCCCTTGCCAGCACGTCTCTGACCTTGTCCTCTTCCTCTTTGGGCAGAGTTGGATGAACTGACAAGGCTTCTGTCCAGGGATGAAGCTCCCCACATTGCTAGATTGATCACTGGGATGGTCAGTAGGCCCGAGGCCTCTGGTAGCCAACCTTTGAGCATCCCCCACATGCCTTCCCAGTGAGGCAGATAGCAGACTGCTCCTCCTTTGGGTCGCTCCGCTTGCTGCCTTAGAACAGGCCCTCCTAAGACCCCTGGCCATTCCCGGGGACCCCTCACTTTGACCCTGAGCCTTGAGTCCCCCTTGGGCTGTGCGCAATATTTGGTCCTGCTCATTGGGGACGTAGCACCTTGTGAGGTGACTACACAGGGAGGCCAGAGGGTCAGGGGACTCCTCCAGTCTGGGAGTCATGCCGCCTGGTTTGTGATTCCTTCTGCTGGATTTCACTGCTTTCATGTCAAGGTGATCCTAGAGAAGACAGATAGGCATTGCCCAGCCCCTTCTATTGGCACGTTTCAGGGGCCTGAGAAGGACGTTGTGGTCCTGGGCAAGCCGTCCTGCTGCTGAGGACCCTCCGTGGTGCTCTAGGACGGTGTATGAAGAGCCACTGGTCCCCACACTGATAAAGTCGCCCCTCGGGACACTCCCCTGTGTACCTCTCCCCCTAAAGGAGAAAAGGGGTCTTCAAAGCAATGACTGTTCTGGGCCCATGTGGAGAGGGAAGCTGGAGCCGCAAACTGTGAATGGGAGCCAGAGGTCTGGTCACAAAAGTGAAAACTGTTCCCTGAATTGGTGTATCCCTGAAAATTATTGATAGGTGTATCCCTGAAAATAAAGGGGCTTTGAAGTTGTGTTGTTTAGTCTTTGTTGATGATTGTCCATAGTCCTATTATGTAGTCCCTAAAGCAAATCCAGCCCCATGTAGGAAATAAATGTATACATTGTATTTGTATACAAATGTATACAAAGTCCAGCTTGAGCACTTGCTTTACAATTCCTTTGAATTTTATTTAATTTGGAATTTCTTCTATTTACTGTTTAGTTCATTTTGCTAGAGATGAATATTCTGTCATTCCTTTGAGACTTCCTAGGTTTAAAGATGGGGAAGAGAAGAAGGAATAGCAAGTTTAAGTTAGAGAGCTATAGTCATCCCTTCACATTGACAGGCTTTATATTTGCAGTCTTGGTTATTTGTGGGTCAGCCTTTAATGATTAAATGGGAAATTTTGAATATCTGTGGCATACTGTGGAAAATTGCACATGAGACGTATATGGAAAGAGGACAAAAAGGAATTAGTCACAATTACAAAAATAGCATCTATGTTTTGTTATATAAGTAATACATAAATTTATTGAAACAGTTAAATTTGTTTAAAGATTTCAGGATGCTAAAAACCTACTCAGGACTGTGCGCTCTCCTGGGAAACACCTCTGTCTACAATGATGGTTTGTGCTTTTCAGAGAGAAATCTGGGAAGCAGGTGCTACAGCTGCATACTATTTCTTGTGCATAAAACCGGCAACTTTTTATGTGTGCAGTCTGTTGTTTTTCTTGTTTTGTCTGTTAAATATGATCAGAATAATTAAAAATAAATATTTGGGGGTCCTACGTATTCTGATGGAAGTGGATATCTTCAACACTAAAGAAGATCCAACTCATTTCCAGCTGATCAATGATGGACAGAAACAGCTACACCCAGAGAAGGAACACTGGGAAGTGAATGTAAATTGTTAGCACTACTGTCTATCTACCCAGGTTACTTATACCTTTGGAATCCAATACTTAACGTGCAACAAGAAAATGGTATTTACACACATATATTGTATCTAGGTTATACTGTAACACATGTAAAATGTATGGGATTGCCTGTCATCGAGGGGAAGGAGTAGAGGAAGGGAGGAGAAAATTTGGAAAAATGAATACAAGGGATAATGTTATTAAAAAAAATTACTCATGCATATATACTGTCAAATTTATAATTATAAAATTAATTTAAAAAGTGGAAAAAAAAGATTTGGGGGTCCTAGAATTATGCATATTTTTCACATGCACATTCACGAATCCCCAGGACTGTTGAAAGACAACTGTAGGTGGATGAAGTTTTCCTTCACCATATGGGACTTAGTTTGGATTAAGGATTTCTTCATTACTTTTTTACTTCATTACTTTTTTCATTATGAAGAACCACACTTTCCCTCTTTCTGATACTAAAATAATATCACTGGCAGTTATGATTTTAGATATGGCAACAATAATAATTAATGAATATTAAGCAAAGCATGGAAAAATTATGTTTCACTAGGTACCACAATGTTCCAGTTCTGCAAACCCCGATCTGCTGTTAGGAAATGTGGTTTTGATTTTAAGTTGATCTGAGACCTTGATGGAAGTATATATACTTGGATGCATCCACTCATACGATTAGTTTTATTGGGCTCACCCTCTGGAAGAGGATGTTCATCATAAATCCTTTAGAATTATCTTGGATCTTTGAATTGCTAAGCCATTCACAGTTGATCACATTACAACATTGATGTCATAAACAGTATTATTAAATATATTACTAATTATACATGCAACATTATTAAACAAGTATATATATGCGTATATATACATATATTTATACATACATATATACATATATATATATGCATATATATATATATTTTACTCTCAACTTTTAAAGGAAAAAACTAGTCAAATTGCAAAGGTACATTGATGTTGGGGGCAGCTAGGTGGCGCAGTGGATAGAGCACCAGCCTTGAATTCAGGACCCGAGTTCAAATGTGGTCTCAGACACTTAACACTTCCTAGCTGTGTGACCCTGGGCAAGTCACTTAACCCCAGCCTCAGGGGGGAAAAAAAAGGTACATTGATGTAACATTAACATTCTTTTTTTTCAGAGCTAGATAAATCTAATAAAAAAGTAAGAAATATGTAGATTTTTAAAATTGATGGAAATTCCATATTTGAAAGATCTGTGTATAACTTCATCATGGGAATTAAAAATAGAAATGTTTCTTAGCCTTCTGAAAAACTTGCCTGATTCTGCTCATTTCTCTGGCCCCCTCTCAATGGGTTGGGCCCTTTGTATTTTATTGAGGTTTATTTATCTAGGACCTTGCTGTTTCCCCAGTACTTGTAGCCCTTGTACCTGGTAGGTGCTTAATAAAAATCTGTTCAGTTTTGTGTCTGTTGACTTTCCCTTTTCTACTTAAGCTTTGATTAAAATATTAAGGTAGTATTAAAATTTTTTAAAGCATATTATTTTAAAATTAACATCAATGGGGGTTTTTTGCTGTAGAAATTTTGTGTTCCTCTGGATGATATTATAATTTGTAATTAAAGTAATTTCCTTTTCTTTCCAATTCTTGAGCATGTACTGTTTTTATATTATTTTAGTACTTTGCAGACATGATGGCATTTATTTCTTTAATAAAATGGTGTCAAGGTGAAGACATTTTCATTACTTTTATTATTTTTTTTAATAGGTTAAGGACAGTCCTTAACTAATTTCTTTGGTCTTGTGTTCCCTAGTGGTCATATGCTTTGGAGAAACCGAATACCGGCAGCATATTTAATATTGCTTGGTCGATTGACGGCACTCAGATTGCCGGAGCTTGTGGGAATGGACAAGTAGTGTTTGCCCATGTGGTGGAGCAACGTTGGGAGTGGAAGAACTTCGAAGTGACCTTAACTAAAAGAAGAACCATGCAAGTATGCATTTATAATTGCTTTGCAATGGTTGGCTTTAGGGCTGTGCAACTACTCCAAGACGTATCTCTTAACACTGAAAGGCATCAGAACTGGGGTCACTGTGGGGACCAGTGGGTACCATGGAGGCTCATTCTCCTATCTGCAGAGGTAGGGTGAGGGGGTCTAGTCACTGAGAAGGGATATTAGTGTTTCAAAAAAGTGTGGGCAAAACATTTATCTTAGGAAAAGATGATTGATGTAGTTCACAAAATAAGACTGCTTTCAGAAAAACTATAAATGAAATTTTTATATAAGCAGTTACAGTTTTAATGTACTTCACTTGTATGCTAAAATATAATTTTTTCACAAGGATTTAATTTATATATTTGATTATTATGCTCTTAGTTACTAGTCATTGCATTTTCACAATAAGGACAATTCTGCTTGCAACTTATCTATATGAACAAATGACTAACCTTCTCTATCTCCTTTTTTTGCCTCTCCCCAGTATACTGTGCTCCACTTACCTGAACCATTGAGAGTAGTCTCTCACCATGGCACTTTTTTTTTTTGTTGTGCAAGGCACAGTGAGCATTCTATGCTTCTCAAAGTGCTTACTGGTCCAAAATTAATTATTTCCCTTCCTCTTTATTCAGAACTCTCATCCCTTTATTCCCTCCTGTCATGAGGAAGATGATCCCTCATGACCGTCCCCAGAGAGATGGGATGATCTCATCCCATGAGATGGGATGAAACAGCTAGCTATTAAGAGAAAAATATACAAATTAATTAAAATCAGATTATAAATGACTGCTAGCTTTTTGATCTTTCTAAATATAGTTTCTAATTTATAAAGGATGCAAAATCTCTAATTGGTAGAATTTCAGACAACATAACAAAATAAAGAGAGAATGAATTGGGGCAATGTAAGGTAAGCTATTTTTGGCCAGAAAAATAGTTTGGAGACATATTTGTCCAGTTTTATATATTGCCTCAAAATTTAGGTTTCTTTTCCCCATAGATTCTTTAAAAATTCTGAAGTGTAATAATATGGTTTTGTACCAGGGGATGGAGAAGGCTGTGAATGGCAGGGACTCTGAGCCTTTGGTAGATTAGAACTGCCTGCCTTTCCTCTCGAGCGTGTAAGTAGCAACCAGGTGAACTCAGTTCTGGGAAAAAGGCTTCATTAATAGAAATTATTATTTTCCTATTGCAATCAGGATTTTTCTTCTCCCAATTAAAACATTTAACAGTTTATTTTACCTGTAAAGAATTTTGTTATTGTCAAAAGGATAGTGTCTTGCATACAGTAAGTTACTTTAAAAGTGTTTGCTAAATCAAATTGAATTGCTGATTAAAGTTATCCATAAAGAAATACAAGTTAGTAGTTTTATCACTAATTTCCAATTATTACCATTCACAACTCATTCAACCCTAGTTTTCATTTCAGTGAATATAACTAGCTCTGAATCTTCCTGAGTCTGCCAAAACCTGTTTATATCTCAGACTTGAAATTGTATTTGACCATTATTAAAATCTCTGAAAACTACTTTTCTAGGCTTTTAACTCACAGGTTTTCAGCCTTTTTTGTCATATCCTAGATCCTTGGGCAGTCAGTCTGATGACCTGTGGCCCTCTTCTCAGAGTAACATTTTTAAATGCATAAAATAAGACATAGAGGGTGATAATGATTCTCTACAGGAATTTGTAAAAATAAAGACGTCATCCTTTGTCTCAAATCCAAATTTACAGTCTTCCTGAAATATGTCCATAGGTAAGAGCTGCTTTTAAAGAGTCTTGATGGCCACAGTTTTGTCACACTGAGACTCTCACATCCAAGTACCCAGCTCTCTTCAGTCCCTTGGCATAAGGAAGAAACCTGTGTGGTTTAGCAAAAGCCAGAAGAGAGATTGTGGCCTGTGGCCAGCATGATCTTGCTTACTGTCATTTCCCAATCAGTAACATTTTACTTTAAAAGAAGAACAATTGTCCCTCTTCCATTGTGGATTTAGCTTCCACATGGTCACTAACTGCTTTTCTCCTTGCTAATAACTCTAACTAGTTTCCCTTTCAAAGCTTTTCATTTTTATTGGCTTCATACTATTTCCAGAAAATATCATTTAAAACACATTGATGCAGAATTTGGTGTGCTACCTAAAAAGAGATATAATACAGCTTCTCTATAATATCGAAATTTCCAGGCCCATGTGTCATATTACTTTAATAATATCCCAAAGTATAATCTTGGCTTTTTTTCCCCTACTGGCACGACTTTGAAGATAATTTTTCCCCTTGTGATCAGTGATAACTTTAGCTTAAGACTTTTGCTACACGTAATTACGCCTAGATAGTTTTTTCAATTTCCTGTATTCTTATCACTTATTTTTTATTGTTCATTTCTTATTGAATTTCCTCATGTTCTTAAAAAGTAATTTTCCCAAATTATTATGGTCATTTAAAATTTCATCCTATTTTCCAATTTGTTGCAGATTCTTTCTAATTAAATATTATTTTCACATTTGATGTGCACTAAATGTTCTTTAATAACATTTATTTTACCCATTAGGTTCGTAATGTTCTTAATGATGCAGTGGATTTATTGGAATTCCGTGATAGAGTCATCAAAGCGTCTTTGAACTATGGACACTTAGTTGTTTCAACATCTCTTCAATGTTATGTGTTCTCGTAAGCATCTTGAATTTCTAATTTATTGTTTTATTTGGCTGTAGGAACTTAACATAGTTTAGTTGTGAGATGAAGAGTCCAAGACATTGTTTCTCAATAACTAATTATTGATTTATTAATTAGGCTAGCAAATAATAAATTGATGGTCATTGGTTTCTCTCAGTAACCATTGTGACAATCAAATGCTCAAATGCATTTGGAAAAGTGGGTGTCTGACAGGCAAAGATCAACCCTTGATTGGTGAACAGTCAAGAGGCGGTGGACATACTTAGGAGGAGGTGGCGACAATGAAGACTAGGCCAGAATTTGTCTGGATTAGATTCCCTTTACACTTTGAGGAGAAATAAGCTTTCCCATTTGGCTGGAGTCTGCCCAAGATGGAGGAGAATGCTCTCAGGGCTTGGCCACTCTCTTGGTCAGCCCTGTCCTTCAGAGGCTGCTTTGACCTACAAGGTCTGATCTTTGAAAGAGGAAGCAAAAAAAATAAACCTGGATCCTGATAGCAGTAATAGGTTATTAACACTCATTTCTCTACTTTGACGTTGATTTTTTATCTTTATGACATTATTGTCACTGTTACAAAAATCTTAATAATTTTATAAAATGAAAAACTTTATGAATTTATTTTAAAATTTATAAATTGAAAAATTGATAAATGTTTTGTTTTTTTCTTGGAGCTCGGTGTTACTCAGAATAGTGAATATATATTGTTATTATATATTAATAATATGCATATAATTAATGAATAATATATTAATAATATGATAACATACTATTATGATATTATTTCATAAATTATTATCTGTTATTAGAACCAGTAGATAAGTAGTTCTCTCTTAAGAACTTTAAAATAGATTGTGTGACATGGGGGATACTGGCACAGGATTGCGCAGCATGGTGTGCCCTCTTCAGAGAAGGGGCTGTGCCAGTCTACTCAGAACGTCAATAAGGACTGTTTGTGTCCGAGCTGGGGCCAAGCACTCCAGCTTGTATCGGTCTGATCGGCCACAGTCGGACGCCATGACTTTGTTTTAGCGTGAGGCTTCATTTTAGTCCTCTGTGAAAGTGAGAGCAGCAGCCAGCCATGATCACACCAAATCTGGCCTCCGTGGTATGATGGCCGACTGGTATCTTGTGCTCCAGCAAGCCCATTATACTCTCAGGGATAGAACTGAAAGGTGATGAAAGAAACACCTGGTCTGGAGAGGAGGAGCGAGATGGCTTCCCTAGGAGCTGTGTGTCGGTGCCGTCACATTCTCACATTGAAGAAGAAGCAAACTGTCAATCAGTTTGAGTTCCTCTGAGACAGCGTCTAGGAACTTGCAGCTGTGGGGGACAACGTCCAGGGGATGTTAGGAGACGAGGGGTCCTGGAGTCCAGGCCATTCCTGAGATCAGCCTCCCCTTGGTGACTGGCAGCTGTCACCATTTCAGTACTTCTCGACAAGCTGCACCTCATGCTCCACCAGAGATACGTTCTGAAGTCAGGGAGTTTCGTGGCTAGTTAGGGGGGTGCAGTGTACTCACAGAAAGTTTGTTTAAAAACAACTTGGGACCTATGTTTTGATTTATCCTTATTTTCTCTAATGTGATAGGATGAAAACTCTTCTTTTGAACATAGGTTGGTTGTCATCCTCAAAGAGTCTTAATAAGCACACATTGTAAAACTACTGGACAGAGCAGATTAGATGAAGGGAAAACATCGTCCTAAGACATTTAGACTGAGACTCTCTTGGATCAATTAAGATTTCATGAGGATAGCTGTTCTTTTAAGAATGAAATTGAAACCAATTTTTTAAAAAAGAAATATCAATTTGTAACCAAAAGCACTGCATTTTCAATTGTACTCTCAAAATGATCTATTCAACTTGCCAGAAAATTTTTTATAAAATATGAACTTACAGAAAACATCTAAGTGAATTATTTAATTGTTAATTATTTTGTATTTTTGAAATGTTAACAGACATCTTTTATTTCCTTTGTAGTACAAGGAACTGGAATACACCACTTATATTTGACCTGAAAGAAGGAACTGTTAGCTTGATTCTGCAGGCTGAAAGGTAGTTTGTTTATTTTAATATTTGATTGTTCAGATTTGGGTTAAAATATTGCATATTCTTTGCATTCTTCTTAGTCATGTGGTTCTTTAATACTAGGCTCAAATCAAAAACAACTTACAGTTTTAAGAATCTTAATTAAATTTCATAGACAGCTCTATGAATGTTGTGTCTCATTGAATATGGTACAGTTTTCCTAGCAGAATATATTTTTAAAAGGGAAAAAAAAAGAGTTATTTGCTTTTGCTTTTGACATCTAGTATTAGAAAAGAGAATTATCTATTATTAGTTGGTTATTTTGGTAAAAACTTAAAATAACATGTCATGAAACAGAAAATACACAGAATAAACAATTGTATTTTAGTTTAAACTGTGTGATATGTTTTTGCTTTCAAAAAATTTCTACTTTGGGGGCAGCTAGGTGGCAGCCTTGAATTCAGGAGGACCTGAGTTAAAATCTGATCTCAGACACTTAACACGTCCTAGCTGTGTGACCCTGGGCAAGTCACTTAACCCCAGCCTCAGGGGGGAAAAAAATTCTACTTTGATATCATTATAACTAAAATACTAAGCTTAGAAATATTAGAAAAATAATTTTTTCTTCAGGGAAAAGTTTTCTCAATCAAAAAAATAAACTTTCTCTGTTACTCCTTTATTTTAAACTGTAATCTCTAGTTTACACAGTATTCCAAAAATCCTATCTTGCATGAATCCATTATTATTCTTAAACAATATGGACACATTATATCTATTTATCAAAGAGTCAGAGGCCAAGTAAAGGAGCACCCCTATTACCTCTTCATGCCTAAGCTTGCTCTCATACAGCTTTAAAGTCACTCTTAAGACTCTTAAGAGTCTTTGAATTCTTAATGGTCTTGGCTATCAGATTTTCCCTCCTGTATTATATGGAAAGCTAGAAAAAGAAGATTGTGAAGAACTTTTAGAGGATGGAACATGTATTTTCACCATAGGGAACTATATGGGCAAAAGCATGGGAAGGGAAGTGCAGAGTAAGTTCATGAAAAAGGGAGCAATTTGGCTTTATAGAAGTTTACTATAACTAGCAGGAGAATCTAAAAAAGAGGGATGGACTTAGATTTATGTCCACCAAACATGATTAAAATGAAGAAATAAACTTCATTTATCTAGGTATTTGATCTAGACAATTATGTGGAAATGATAGTGAATTCCTTCAAATTAACAAAACATTTGTTACAGAAGCAAACTTTAAACTTTGTATTCTGCTGAGTTGGTAAATGAGTTGTGATTGTGTAGAATTTTTCTGTATTTGGGTCTTAGTCTAGTCTCTAAATTAATAGTCTTTATAACATGATTACATTTGTAAAATTATCTTAAGAGTTTTCCATTTTGTGGGATGACATACTGATTATATCAAACCCCAGAAGATTACAGGACTGTGTTAGTAACATCTGTAATTACTCAAAAAAGATTAGTAATCCATACAGAAAGGGTAAGTGGATGAAAAATGCCTTTTTTTCAGCTTGTGGCATGTGGTTGAAGGTTAATTCATTGAGGTAAAAATATATCAATAGATATATCTGGAACATTCACCCTAAGACAGCAAATTAGGCTCAAAATTCTATATAGGAAAAAGAAATGCCAGATTTCATTTAAGAAAACATAATAGAAGCTGGAGTGAGGTGGAGCTGAGATGCTGGGACCCAACTTTCTCACTGTTCCTGTCAAAACAAGTTAAAAGTAATACCTCCTGTCAAATCTCGGAATGGCAGAGCCATCCAAAGTCAGGAGGAGACATTTATCCAACTTGATTGATGACTGTTGCCCATAATCAGTTGTGAGAAGAATGTTGGCCCTTGTGGCTGCAGAAAGTAGGGGGCTGGTCACAGTTCCAGGGCCAAGAGGAGTAGAGTACTTGGAAGCTGTGGAGGACCAAGGGCCCTTTGTGAATAAAGACCAGAGTGCAGATTAGGAGAGCAGTGACCAGCCTCTCCCTAAATTTTACCATTTGGAAGCCCTGAAAACTTGCAGACTCCCAGAACTAGCTCTGCAAAGAGCAGCACAAAAAATCCTCTCCACCCCAGATGAACAGAGCCCAATTGTAACATAAAGTTCAACAGCAAGAAAAGAGCCCGATCATAAAAAGCTACTATGGTGTCAGAGACTACCAAGATATAAACTTAGAATACAAGGAAGAAAAGTGCTGATTGGACCAAAGCTCAACAAGTATTTTGAGGAATGAGAAGATAAAAATAGAGGAAGGGATAAACAGAAGAAAATAGGATGAAGGGAAATAGTAATAACAGTGAATGTGAATGAGATGAGGCAACTAGAAAAAGAAAGTGTTTGTACTAAAATGTTTTCACAAGAGACATATTTGAAAGAGATACACACAATGTTAAAATAAGGAAATGGAGTAGCATATGCTTCATATGAAGCAAAATTCAAGGGTAGCAATCATGATCTCAGACAAAGCATAAGCAAAAATAGACCTAAGTAAAGGAGATAATCAGGGAAACTACTCTTTTTGCTAAAAGTACCATAGACAGTGAAGTAAATTACAGCAAGTTTTTCTGATAAGAAATTGGGTCAAATTTATAAAGTTAAGAGCCATTCCCCAAGGGATAAATGATCAAAGCATTTGAACAGGCAGTTTTCAAAAGAAATCAAAGATTTCTATAGTCACATAAACATGCTCTAAATCTCTGAGATATCATGTGATACCTATTAGACATGGCAAATGGTGGAGGAAAAGAGGGAAAATAGTACCTTAATGAACATTGGTGGAGGAGTGAACTGGTCTAAGCATTCTGGAGAGTGTCTGGAACTGTGCCCAAAGGACTATCAAACTGTACATGCCCTTTGATCATACCTTTTTTTTGTGTGTGAATTCTTTTTTTTTTTTCAATTAAACTTTTTTTATTATAGCTTTTTATTTACAAGATATGTGCTTGGGTAATTTTTCATCATTGACAATTGCAAAACCTTTTGTTCCAACTTTTCTCCTCCTTCCCCCTACCCCTTTCCCCAGATGGCAGGTTGACCAATACATGTTAAATATGTTAAAGTATAAATTAAATACAATATATGTATATATGTCCATACAGTTGTTTTGCTGAATAAAAAGAATCGGACTTTGAAATAGTGTACAATTAGCCTGTGAAGGAAATAAAAAATGCAGGCAGACAAAATAGAGGGATTGGGAATTCTATGTAGTGGTTCATAGTCATCTCCCAGAGTTCTTTCACTGTGTATAGCTGGTTCAGTTCATTACTGCTCTATTGGAATTGATTTGTTTCATCTCATTGTTGAAAATGGCCTCATCCATCAGAATTGATCATCATATAGTATTGTTGTTGAAGTGCATAATGATCTCCTGGTCCTGCTCATTTCACTCAGCATCAGTTCATGTAAGTCTTTTCAGGCCTTTCTGAAATCATCCTGCTGGTCATTTCTTACAGAGCAATAATATTGCATAATATTCATACATCACAATTTATTCAGCCATTCTCTAATTGATGGGCATCCACTCAGTTTCCAGTGTCTGGTCACTACAAAGAGGGCTGCTACAAACATTCTTTGTGCATTCCTTTTGAAGATACTACTTCACCTGTACCCTAAAAAGATTAAAGAAAAAGGACATCTTTGTAAGAAAATATTTGTAGTAGCTCTTTTTATGGAGAATTGGAAATTGAGGACACACATCATTTGGGGAATGGCTGGACAATTATGGTACTTGATTGTAATTAATACCATCGTACGAGAAGGAAGGACAAGGAGACTGGCTTCAGAAAAGTGTGGCAGGACCTCTGTGAGCTCTGTGAGTGAGAACATTGTATGCAGTAACAGCAATGCTGAGAGGTTATCAGTGATAAAAGACCTGCCTCCTCTGATCCAGGGTGGATCCAAAGGACTCATGACAGAAAATCATGGTGTGGGTATGGGGGCTGTGCCTTGGATGCAATCCACTGGGGGCTTTTTCTGTGTTAGCCATACCACTTGTTCACCACGTAGGGAACTTTGTGGAAGCTACTCCTGGAAGTGTGAACAGGTCCCAGCAGGGTAGTGTGGGGGCTAGGGGAGTGAGGGTAGGCTGTCCCATGGGAAGCTTGCGCATGGTCTTGGGCCATCGTGGCTCAAGGCCTTCTCGATTCCTGTGTAACACCCGACCTGGCCAGGGATTGGGACAGGGAAAGTGCTTGGTCTTGCCGCCATCCAACTGGCTTCTTGTGAGTAAACTCCCTTCAGCAACCCAGTCTGTCTGATTAACTCTTATAAAGCCTATTAATAACCATGCGGCTGCGAGCCCCTTTCTTTAGTATCTTGGTGTTCTCTCTGAGGGTATGCTGTTCTATAATTGTCATAATGAGGGGAGGATAGTCTGCCACCTCACATTTGGTGCAGTGGGCAGGATAGTCCGCCCCCTTCCAACAATGGATTTTGGAAGTTCTTCATACGAAATAGCTCTTCAGAAGCCTACCAGCAATCTTTCTTAAAATGTCTTCAAGAAGAAAAATGACTCACTTAGCATATGCAGAAATAATTTCAGGAGATAGTTTTATAGATTCCTTTTGGAATGAGTCTTATATGTTGGAAGTTAAATGCTAAATTCTAAAACTGCAAAGCAAAAAAAATGAATTTCTTTGGAAAGTACAAAATCGACTTATAATATTCCATTATGACCAAATAATGCTTTTAAAAAAAGTTTAAAATTTCATCATGCGGTTGCTTCTCAAACAAAGCAATAATAATTAAAATTTATTCTTTAACCTGGACTAATTGAACAAGGAGCCATGAATGCCAGGCTAAGGAAGCTTTGCTCAGAAGACAGTTAGGAAACAATTGGGGAATATGGGCATGGTGGCGTGACCAAACTCGGCGCTTAGTAGGAGGGGTCACCTGGAAGGAGGCCGTTGTCAGGTAGGGAGGTTACTGTAGCTGAGAAGAGAAGTGACCAGTGAAGGGCCTGAACTAGAACCCACAGGGCTTGTGCTTGTGTATGAGATGGCAGGGAGGGAAGAAGGATAGACTGCGCCAAGATCTCAAATGTGGGAGACTCAGCGAATGACAAACCCAGTGACAGAAATAGTGACGTCAGAAGGAGAGGCACGTTGGGGAGGAAGACTAATAAGTTAGGGCCTGCTGACTTTGAGGTTCCAGCAAGACTGCTGTGGGGAGATGCTGTATCTCTGTAGAGATAAGTTGGAAGTTTTGGAGGCGTTTGCACAGGTGATCATCAAACCCATGAATGAAATCATGAGATGTTGAGAGAGAGATGATGGGAACTGAAGCTACACTGGGAAAAGCTGTTTTAAAGAATTGGGAAAATGTGGAAGGAATTAAAAGTTAGGTTTAGCAAAAGGGAGATTTTTATGTTTTAGAAATCAAGGGAATAGAAAATATCCAGGAGGAAACTCTAGAGTGGTAAGTATTATAAAACATTGTTTAGTAGGAGGAAGAAGTTTTAAGAAAAGATTTTGGAATATGGGAATGAGGGCACATTACTAAGAGGACTTGAATTGAAGATGTCTGGGTGGATTGTTATTTTTACACTTCTTCATTTCAAAGCTGCAAAAACTTGTTCCAAATGATGTAAAAGAACAACATCCATAGAAGAATTTGGAAAATTAATTTGTCAACTTTTCTATTTATAGGCATTTTCTTCTTGTAGATGGAGGAGGCATCTACTTATATTCTTATGAAGGACGATTCATTTCCTCTCCAAAATTTCCTGGGATGAGAACGGATATTCTGAATGCCCAAACAGTCTCTTTAAGTAATGATACCATAGCAATAAAAGACAAAGCTGATGAGAAAAGTATGTATATTTTCAGTGCTTACCCACATTCTAATTAGGTTCATGGAAACATATTGTTACCATTGAATGTTTCTTGGGTTTCAAAGATCTGTTTTTCTCCCTGTGTGAATACTCACAGAGTTTAAACACCTTGTGACTTAGTGAATATCTGTCAAGGTTTGCTGTGACCAACCTCTCCAAATTTAGCTCTGCTGGCCTTGGAAAACAGACCTTGTAAGCCAAGCCCATGTTAAGAGCCTTTCCAACCTAGTAAAGTAGAGACTTCTAAAAAAACAATTGAAAGCATTGTTATTATTATTTTTTTATTTTTTACTTTTTGATGAGACAATTGGGGTTAAGTGACTTACCCAGGGTCACATACATAGGAAGTGTTAAGTGTCTGAGATCAGATTTGAACTCAGGTCCTCCTGACTTCAGGGCTGGTGCTCTGTCCACTGTGCCACCTAGCTGCCCCTGAAAGCATTATTTTCAAAAAATATCCCCAGGTTCAGACTTCATAGGCAACAACAAAAAGTGATGAGTTTTCTTGATTTTTGTTTACAGTAGATTAACTTTCAAACTTAAATATTTCTATTACAACTCTTACACTAAAATCAGTACTTGTGGACTTAGATTGAATTGGAACAAAGGTTATAAATCATTGTTCCCTTGCCAGCCTTAGTGTGGCGGTGACCAGAGAGTGATGAAGGTCCAGAAGCGCTGCAAATGCTGGTGAGTTTTGTCAGGTGAGAAAGGGCTGTGTAGACCTGGCAGTAGATCGCACACATGTCCAGGAACCAACCCCGCTGAGTTGAGGGGCGGGCATCACTAGGTGAACCACCATTTTTAAGGCATACAGAAATTCCTATTTGGCTTTGAAATATGTTGGCACTTACCTATATGTAAAGGGTTCATATTTGTTAAAGGGAATCTACATCTAGCAAAACTATATTATAAAGGGTCTCACTGTGCCAGAGAGTTGATATAGTGTGGACTCAGTGTCCTTTAGTTACATGTAGCTGTTAGTGTGGTAGAGAAAATGTATCACATGAATGTAAATCTAGTCAGGTTGGCGATATAAAAAGGCTCTTCAGAGCAAATCTAAAACTGCCGAGGAGCATTAGCTCCAATGGGCGCCGCAGAGTGCCCCTGTAGAGCCAGCTCCCTGGTTCCCCTCCTCCGGCTCACCCGGCAATGTTAGGAGAGGGCACCATTCCACCTCCACCAGTCAGAGCCACCCTTTGTCTCCTGTTTTAAGTAGCAGTTGGGGGTTTTTGAGTGGTCCGGCTTGGGCACAACTTCTGACAAGCTTCAGAGCATGCAGGGATTAGAATATAATTTGAGATCTGGTATTGTTAGTCTCCTTTCCTTCTCATTTTTTCATTGATGCTCTCTTGATGTTCTTGATCTTTTGTCCTTACAGATGAATTGTATTTTTCTAGCTTTATAAAGTAGTTCAGCACTGAATGAGTAAATTAGATAGCAAATTTTATTATATTGGTTTGGCCTACCCATGAATATTAGTATTTATCCAATTTTTATCTTATATTTGTGTGAAGAGTTGTTTGTTTGTTTGTTTATTTATTAGTGAGGCATTTGGGGTTAAGTGACCTGCTCAGAGTCACACAGGCAGGAAGTGTTAAGTGTTTGAGTCTGGATTTGAATTCAGGTCCTCCTGACTTCAGGGCTGGTGCTCCCATCTAGCTGTCCCAAGATTGTTTTATGATTATATTCACATCATCTATAAAAAATAATAGATTTCTTTCCTCACAGTCTGTGTTTATTCCTTCAACTTCTTTTTTATATCTTATAGCTACAGTTAATATTTCTAGCACAATACTAAGTAAAATTGGTGATAAATGGACCCTCTTCCCCGGACCATCTTGTCCTACTCCCCCATCTTATAGGGGAGGAGTCCAGAGCCCAGCAAAATTAAGTGGAGATGAACGGTGAGATAGGTCAGAAGTGGCGGGACCAAAATTTGAGTCTGGGTCATGCAAAAAAAAAAATCATGGCAGATGTCATTACCAGACCATCCCATTTTCAGGTTCCACTTAATCAGCCCAATTTATCAACGTTGCTAATCCACCTGGAGCCAGTATGACCAGTATGGCAGATAGGCTGCCGGCTTTGGAGTGAGGAGGACCTACCTTCAGATTCTAGGTGTGGGAAGGAAGACGAGTGACTTCACCTGTAGGGACTTTAGGCAGTTCTGTAAAGCTGCAGTTGGCCGGGAGATCGCTGCTCGGCCTTGGGAGGTCGAATTTTCCTCATCTTTCATCTCCTGCTCTGGTGAAATCAGATGTCTGGCCCCCCTGGAAAAGGACAAGACCCGTAACTTGTGCCTCGTCCATATCTCTGCCTTTAATAAAAATCAATGTTAAAAAATTTTTTTTGTTTAAAATTGACCTTTTTATTTCTGCTAAACATTTATTTGTGGAAAATAACTGTGAAGAAACAATAGAAAGTTATAGCTATCTTCTGGTTGTAACTTGGAGAATGATAATGTACTTTACGTGAGATAAAAATGTAAAGGAGGGACTTTTCTTCGGAATTTATTAGCTAACTTGGGAGATAAGCACATTCTTGCCATTAGTATGTAGATTGGATTTTTTTGCTTTTATAATTTTTCCTAAATACAGCAGAGTTCACAAGCCAGATTTGGATTATCTCTGATTTTCCTTGTGAAACATTGTCACCCTAGTTTTTAAAAAATAGTTTTAATTTCTGGGATGTATGTTTTAGGAAATCATATTCAATCTATCCCTATTTTTATGTGAAGATTTGGGCCTTAGTAGTAAATGTGAGGAATGCATTCAGAATCCTCTTGTATCTAGAGAAAGTTATGGCAATTTTCAGTAAGAATATGACAAGTTGGGGGCAGTTAGATAGTGCAGTGGATAGAGCACCAGCCCTGAAGTCAGGAGGACCTGAGTTCAAATTTGAACTCAGACACTTAACACTTCCTGGCTGTGTGATCCTGGGCAAGTCACTTAACCCCAATTGCCTCAGGGGAACAAAGAATATGACAAGTTATTGAAATTTACAAGTATAAGAAATGTTATATGATACATTAATTGATGTTATGATTTCTTTTTAGTCATCTTCTTATTTGAGGCATCATCAGGAAAACCGTTGGGTGATGGAAAAATTCTTTCACATAAGGTAATGGATGTTAGGCAATTCTTTTCTAAATAATGTGAAATGTTTATGCGCTTGAACCTTTAAAATATCGATCATTTTGTAGATAAAGTGGATATAGTTCAACTGTATAATTATAATCAGTGTTCTCTTGTACATGAAATGTTTTGCCTAGAAAAATATCACAGTTTAAATAATCATTGACCAATGTCTTCAATAGGGAAAGCCCATTTGAAATTAAAGAATTGGGATCCTATTTACACTTAAG
The DNA here is from genome assembly GCF_048593235.1 of Sminthopsis crassicaudata. Classification (NCBI taxonomy): domain Eukaryota; kingdom Metazoa; phylum Chordata; class Mammalia; order Dasyuromorphia; family Dasyuridae; genus Sminthopsis; species Sminthopsis crassicaudata. The sequence continues at coordinate 17,917,985 of NC_133619.1, read as the reverse complement.
TTATCTAGGATTATAAGTTGTTTCATATAAGTGAAGTATTTTTGCTTTGATTAAAGTGATTGATAGCCACGAGCAAATGAAGCTATTTGAATTTCATTATATCTTAACGTTCTTCAGCCTTTATTTTTTTTTACTTTTTACTATGTAAAATACATTTAAGCTAGAAAATGAATATTTTTCTCAATAGAAGAATAAAAAGACCAATATTGATGGATTTACTCAGTTATTTAATTGCTACAGACTCTTGATGATCACTATGATGTGACAGTCCAGCTACTGTAGCTGGGATGGGAATCCAGAGAGGCCTACTGCCCCATCACTGGCCTGTCTCCTGTTTGCTCCCCTTGAACCCCCTCCCCTCCTTGCTGTCAGTCACCTCACATTCTCTGGGCCATTTATTTTCTCTTAAACATCTGCCCACTGAACCATTCAAGGTGGGGGGCTGTGAACCCTGGCCCACTTGTATCAGCTTCATGCTTGCCTGCAGCTCAAGCTGGAGCCCCTCCAAATGGAGAGCATTTGTCTGTAGGATCAAGATTTTGCTGCAGAAGACAAAGGCACCGACCCTGGCCATAGCTGCAGTATCCCTTCAAGTCTCAAAGCCACTTGAGTGAGTCTGCCAGAGAGAGTATGCACTGATCCAAGCATCATGGAGCCCAGACTTGGAGCCGCTCTAAACTGGGCCCACATCTCTGCTCTCGACCAAACCAAGATGGGATTTGTGGTCCTGCATCTGGAAGTGGGAGGGAGCCACCAAGGAGGAAACCAGGACCCCCCCCTCCTCTGAAGGTCACCCAAGGGCAGAGCTCCTCCTGCTCTTGGTGCAGTGCTCTTGCCCACTGTATCATGTTGCCTTCCTGAAACTCACCATTTCCCAATTATCCAGGCAGGTGCATGATGGATATCACAATCTGCCAATTAGAAATTGTCATTTGCTGGGGGAATTTAAAAAATTTATCTTGACCCTCAAGCAAACTTTTGAAAAATTAGTATTTTCCCAAGCTAGAGATAGGTCCCAAAGTTCAAGTACAAGCAGGCTCAGCAACAAAATTCCAACGCTTTGGAAACTGAGTCTGTAATTAATTTGGAATGAGCTTACAGTGATCATGCAAGTCTTTTTTACTTAAAATAATTTTTCATTGACCAAGAATTCTTTTTTTTTCTTCTCCCACTTCCCTCCACCCACTGGGGAAAAAGAGAGCATCAGATAGAGACAAAGAAAAATGAATCATGAGCACAATTAAGCAAAACATTCCCACATCAGTCATGTCCAAATATGCCTTTCTTATTCTACATATTAGATGTATGGGCAGATTTTTTAATCTGTTCTTTGAAATAGACTTGGACATTTAGTTGATCAGAATTCTTCAATTATATTAATATCATAATATAAATTGGTTTTTTGTTCTGCTTACTTCCCCACTGCCTGAATCCATAATTCCTTTCCATGTTTCTTAGAAACCATATTTGTCCTTATTTCTTCAAGCATGGTAATGTTCCCTCACCTTCATTTAGCCGTTCCCTAGCTGATCTGCATCAAGGCCAGACTATCTACTCCCACTGGGATGAGCAAGCCCAGACTCAATGGAACCCTATAATACATGCCATTTTTTATCCCATCTATGGATTTTGTTATTGATTCTTTCTTTTCCTCACAAGCATCATCCTTCTGCTTGATTCCTTCACTGGAGTTTGAAGGTCAATCAGATGGAATTGGAGACTGTCCTGGACATCTCTACAACAGCCTGCAAACAGTCCTCTGACTGCAGTCCAATCCCTTGGAATGGAAGAATGGGGTTGTTTATCAACTCAGAATCTTCCTCACTGGCCATCTTTCAGTCTAACAGACAGGGCCATTCAGCTGGTGATCCTCAAAAGATGGTTTTTCACCTGGAACTTCCAAACACTTGTTGAAAAACAGAGTTTTTCACTGGCTGCTGCTCATGGAGAAAGACTTCTTCCCTCCTCTCCCATAACAATTTCATTTTTTTAAATCAAAAAGCTGGAGGGATTTTTAGTAAGGAAGTAAACAATGTCCAGCAGGATTTTGTGGGCCAAGGCTGGGGGTAAGAACTACAGGCTGCAGAAAGTGGGATAACTGTGAGCCACATGTAAACAGAGGGGGATTTCTTTTCCCAACTTGGGATTTATCTGTGCAAACTCCAGAACCAGAGCTGTGATGCCTTTCTGAACATCCTAAGTGGAGGCAGGCTCAGCTGAAAGGGCTTATAGTAACTTGGCGAGCAGATGTGACATTATATCCAGTGTATATATGGAAGATTCTAAAATTAATATTTATACTCAGGGGAAAAACCCTAATCATACTTTTTTTTTCCATTTTTTAATCTTAGAATGAAATCTTGGAAATTGCTTTGGATCAAAAAGGACTTACCAACGAAAGAAAAATTGCTTTTATTGACAAAAATAGAGATCTTTATATCACTTCTGTTAAACGATTCGGAAAGGAAGAACAAATTATTAAACTTGGTAAAAAGAACTTATTTAAACTCTCCCATTCTCTCAACAACTGCTTTGTCATGTGGAACATAAACTTCTCGAGGGCAGAAACTATTTTGTGTTTTTGTCTCGATATCCTAGTGCCTGAAACATTGCCCTATACATAATAAATGCTTTTCAGATGTTGAAAAGTATATGTTAATATTTGGCTTATTCAAATAAACATAGGAATTTAAGTGACTCTTAATCTTAACTAAGAGACATTTGGCTCAATTCACAAGGCTTGTTTTCTGCTTATGTGTCCCAGAGTTTGACCTTGCCAATTGAAAATGTTATGACTCAAGAAAAAAACAGCTCCATTAACTATCCTTCTGAAATGTTTTAAGAAGGATTTTTCAAAAAGTTTATGTTTCATTTATCATGCACTGAGGAGATGTGATGACATAAAAGGATGGGATGGGGAGGGTGGGGGTTGGACTTAAAAAGGCAGATATTGTCGGTCTGTTGTGTATAGTTTGCTTTTTTCTTTTAAGGATACCATAAAGTCAACCTGTAACTTAAAAAAAAATACTAGGGGAGCAGGACATCATTGACATCAGCTGCTTTAGAAAGATTTTAAAAGTACACACACGTATAGACACCCACATGTACACAAATGGAGAGAGAGCCAGCTTCAGAGCCCAGAAGATCTGGACCTAATCCTACACCCACCATATGTTGCCTTGGTGATTCTGGGGCGGGTTCCTTAACCTCTTACGGGGCAACTCTCTGAGCCAAGCCATGAGGGGCAGCTTGGTGGGGCAGTGGATAGAACCAGACCCCAAGTCAGGAGTCAGGAGCATTCAAAGCAGCCTCCGGTGCTTGTGTGATTGTGGGTTAGTCATTTAACCCCAGCTGCCTTGCCAAAAACAAAAAAAAACAAAAAAACAATCCCTTGCAGAGAAGGTGCCAGCCTGAGGTCATGGAACATAAGTCCTCAGTGGCAGTGAGACCAGGCCCAGACTTAATCCTCACACTTCCACCTCCCACAGCAAGCTGTAAGCAAGCTGCTGGATAATTTTACGTGACTTTCAGAATTTTTCATAAAGTTAATTTTAATAATTCATTTCACAAACATTTCTAATAGGAATGTTATTAATGGTAACTCACAAGTAACAATTATCAATGTATTTTACATGGTATCAGTGAAAATCCTGTGTAGCACAGTTCTAATTGCCTTTTCACGTGCAGGTACGATGGTGCACACTCTGGCATGGTGTGACACCTCCAATATACTTTGTGGACTTCAAGACACTCGTTTTACAGTGTGGTATTATCCCAACACAGTGTACGTCGATCGAGATATTTTGCCCAAAACGTTGTTTGAAAGGGATGCGAGGTAACATCTCTTTTGCATGAAGCAGTATTTATTGTAGCTAATAAACATACAAAAAATGCTAAATCTGTCTTTACTTAGAATTTTAACAGGGGGAAATGTTTCAGCTATCGGATTCAGCTCATTTAGTTCTGCCCAGCTTTATTTTACTTAAGTAAATGATGATGTTTTGTGAATATTAAATTGCCAAGTGTGTTGGGTGCTATTTTTTCTAGATATTTATTTACATACAAATACTAAGAAAAATTAGTACATATTCATATTTATAAAAATTTTATAGATACATACAAATAAATATCTCTAGATAAAGACACATATCTTCATGTATAGATAAGTAGATACACATAGTTACCTCCTTACCCAACCGGAGATGAGCAACTCTCTGGATTTCCAAAATTTTTAGTTTAACTATTTGGTCATGAAAAGTACTAATAAAAATAATTTTTCATTCAAAAATATAGACTTTGAATCTGGGTTCATGTCTGCACAGCAAAGCTCCATTTTTTAGTAGAATTTACCCAAATGTTTAATCTTTTTCAGGGTATTTTAGAGGTTGGGGCAACTAGATGACTCAGAATAGAATGCTGGGCCTGGAGTCAGAAAGGTTCATCTTCCTGAGTTCAAATCTGGCCTAGGACACTTATTAACTGTGTGATCCTGGCCAAGTCACTTAATCCTGTTTGTCTTAGTGTCCTTATCTGTAAAGAACAAGGAGAAGGAAATGGCAAATGCTAAGAAAACCCTATATGGGGTCACAAAGAATTGGACATAACTGAAATGAAAAAACAACAAAGAAACTTTTTGGAGTTACTGAAACTCCTATTGAACTTGACCTTTTAAAAGAGTTATTGCTGAAGAGTCTTGTGGAATATTAAGTCTAAAATCCTCGAGGTCATTCTTGTTCATCTCTTATAATTATGAAAATAACAGAAAACGTACAATTCCTCTTGCTTTTATTTATTTACCAGATATATGCATGGGTAATTTTTCAGCATTGACAATTGAAAAACCTTTTGTTCCAACTTTTCCCCTCTTTCCCCTCACTCCTTCCCCCAGATGGCAGGTTGAACATTCATGTTAAATATATTAAAGTATAAATTAAATACAATCTATGTATACATGTCCAAACAGTTATTTTGCTGTACAAAAAGAATTGGACTTTGAAATAGTGTACCTGTGAAGGAAATCCAAAATGCAGGCGGACAAAAATAGAGGGATTGGGAATTCTATGCAGTGGTTCACAGTCATCTCCCAGAGTTCTTTCGCTGGGTGTAGCTGGCTCAGTTCATTACGGCTCTATTGGAGCTGATTTGGTTCATCTCATTGTTGAAGAGAGCCACGTCCATCAGAATGGATCATCATAGAGTATTGTTGTTGAAGTATATAATGATCTTCTGGTCCTGCTCATTTCACTCAGCATCAGTAACTATATTATTCTTGAAATGGAATGATTTAGTGTTGAAGAAGTAGAATCTCAAGCTGTTTAGAATCCATAAATGCAAATGCTTCTCAATTTAAACCTTAAGTATGTAATGGCTTTTGATATATCATATATTCTTATACAAGTACATAAAGTAAAGTACAGTTCATTTTAATTATAAATATTTCTTTTCACCTACATATTTGAGGACTCCGAAGGCAGTTAGTACTGTATGGATAGGGCAAGATGTATAATTACCCCCAGTCTATAATAGTCTATAGAAAAATTTATTCTTGGAATACAGTGCCCATTTTCAAAAATTTGAAGTAATTTACATTTACTTTTTTTTTAACAGTGAGTTCAGTAAGAATCCTCACATAGTGAGTTTTGTTGGAAATCAGGTAACTATAAGAAGAGCAGATGGCTCTCTGGTTCACATCAACATATCACCGTATCCCGCTATTCTTCATGAGTATGTTAGCAGTTCAAAATGGGAAGATGCTGTAAGATTATGTCGATTTGTTAAGGTACGTTCAGTTGAGTTAAGTTCAGATGAACCTGGATGTTCACTTTGTCTTGCATTATTGTTGCATTTTTGGTGATTATGTAGCTCTTGGGGCCAGAGTGGAACAGACGGTGGAGGAGCAGTAGAGGGATGGGACAGGGGGCTTCATGTTCTGCTTCCTTTCCAAAGGGACTTCTTCTCAGAGTCTCTTTCCTTTGGGCAGGGAACTGGTGCTGGGAGTAAGATTCTCTCTCAGAAGCTTGCTAGTTCTGTGGCCTTGTAACATACTCTTTATCTGTCAAGTGGAAGGGTTGGACTCAGGGATTGCAATGTTCCTGCCCACTAGAAATCTGTCATCCTTCTGAACCACTATGGAGAAGATGATAGAGCTTTCTTTCAAAGAAACCCACCTTTCCTGCTAGTTCTTAAGATCAATTAGGTGTATTCTTCAAAAATGAAAAGACAAATCTTAAGGACTCCTGACAACACATGCAATGGCCTACAACCCAATGTTGCCATGAGGGTATATTTTTAATGTAATTAAAAAAACAAAACAAAACCTTTTTTCTCTCAGAAATTACTTTTAATTAAAATGAAAACCTATTTCTGGTGTTTCTACACTTATCCAAAGAGACTCTCCATAAACTAAAACTATTTTGAAGTTTACCCTTTGGAACACTTTGTTATTGCATTTACTTTTAAAAACTAAAATACAATTACAGCGGTTATTTTAGTTCTGATACTTAAATTGTTTATTTTACTGCAGCTTGATCACGAAAAACTCTCCTCCTCCTGTTTTGCTTTAGGAGCAGACAATGTGGGCTTGCCTGGCTGCCATGTCAGTGGCCAATCGAGACATGACGACTGCAGAAATAGGCTACGCATCCATAGGGGAAGTAAGTAGTTCTGTTCGTCTGGGTTTTGTAGCTTGATTTAAATCACAGGAGTTTCCTTCCCCTTTTGAATATGTCTTCTTCTCTTTTGTCCAGATTGACAAGGTCCAGTACATCAATTCCATCAAAGACCTTCCATCCAAAGAGTCCAAGATGGCCCACATGCTGATGTTCAGCGGCAACATCCAGGAGGCCGAAATGGTGCTCCTTCAGGCTGGCCTCATTTACCAGGCGATCCAGATCAACATCAATCTTTACAACTGGGAAAGGTACTGACCCAGCCACAGGAGATTGTCAGGCTGTCCACAACTTGGGAGTTGTGACTCCAGTAGGAAAGGCTCGCTCTAGGGATGGGTTTGGACAGATGACCGTCCATGAGCCAGACCCTTTAGTCAGATGGTGTTTGCTTGTTGTTGTAGACTTGGAGGTGGGATGAGGATGGGGGCAGCGGGAAGACTCCAGTGGGTCAAAACCCGGCTCCTGATGGGCCACAAGGTACGATCCTTGTGTATCTGGCACATGCTCTAGGTGACTCTAGGAGGCCGAATCTTACCGCCATTCCATTTATGGCTCCTATTTAGGGGACAGGTCCTGTATACCAGGCCCTGCGCTAAGAGCTTCACCATTACCATTTCCCTTAGTCTTCACACCTGCAGGGAGTGAGGTTCTGTTATCATCTTCTCTTGTCCCCAGCCAGTGGCTGGCCAGGTCTTAACTTGTGCCCACTTGAGGCCCTCCTGCCAACCTTCTGCAGGAAGCCTTTCCTGGTCCCTTGGAAGTCTGGTGCCTTCTCTCTGTAGAGTATTTCCAGTCTCTCCTGTCTGTAGCGTATTTGTACACAGTATTTGCATGTCTTATCCCCCATTTTATACTCTGAGATCCTTGAGGACAGGGACTATCTATCTGTTACTGTCTTTGAATCCCAGCTGCTGGCACAGTGCCTGGCACATACCAAGTGCTTAATATATATTCTTGTCCAATTTACTAAACTAAAAATGTTACTAGTAATTCATCCCGTTTTCATATTTCTTTTAGGGAATCCCAAATTAACTGTCATTGTCATTAGTACCTGGATTCTGAGCTAGCTTTTTTCTTTCTTTATTTTCCTGCCACACAACCTTCTCCTGGTTGGACCTGTATTACCTTTATTTCTATTCCATTTTCCAAATTTGATTCATGTCTTAGGTTTTCTCATCTCGATCCTATTTTTTTGTCAGATGTTTTATCTCATGGTTCTTTTCTTCCTTTCCTTTTCCCCTGAAACTTTCCCAAGTAACATTCTGCCCTCCTCATCTTATACAATGCTAGCTTTACATTGGCTCACTCTGCTCCCAAATTTTAACTCCACTTCTTCCACAAGTGTCCATTTTTTCTGCATTGTTTCCTCCTCTGGCCCTAGACTAATTACTTAGCTTCTCTTTGACTACTTGGTTTGGTTGGGAGTGTTTTGGTTTTGTGAGGAAACAAAAAATAAGGGTGTTTCTTAGTTAATTAAGGATGTTTAACATACAAATAGAAATTACTTAAATTTCTCCTAAGTTTTCACAAAGAATTTTTATCCCCCAACAAGCGCTTAGTTACTTTATAGATTCTGTTCTGTTTATGAAAAGTATGGCTAGGTAATAGGCCTTTTGCCCAGCTGCAAATAGACAAAATGATCCACTCAAATGCAAATAGCATTTAAGGCCTTCATTTTTTTTTTTTTTTTTAATTTTTTTCCCCTGAGGCTGGGGTTGAGTGACTTGCCCAGGGTCACACAGCTAGGAAGTGTTAAGTGTCTGAGACCAGATTTGAACTCAGGTCCTCCTGAATTCAGGGCCGGTGCTCTATCCACTGTGCCACCTGGCTGCCCCCATTTAGGGCCTTCAAAACTCTTAGGATAATTGACCTGGACCTTTACTTTGCAGATTAAACAGACTTCTGGGCAGGAACTAATTCTGCTGCTTTTCTTTATATTTCTGACTTATCAAAAATAACTTTTCCAAATTTTAAGGTTTCACTGTTTAATGTTTTTTATGGAGGTGCTAGAAACTTCACATTTACATTGCTAATTGTCCTCTCCTAAGATGTTTTGATACTTTTTTTTTTTTTTTTAAGCTGGTTTCAGTAATTAAAGGGAGGAAATATACACCTACCGGTGTTCATAGATATACAATATTCATAAAGATGCATCTGCCAATTTATATTTGATCAGCCTAGACCTTATTAACCTTAATTCACAATTACTCAATATAGAAAGGCATTTAAATGTTCTTTTGATAATTTGACAGTTTGCAAATAAACTAAATTTAGACTATTGGAAAAACTTGCTTTAATTTTTAAAATAAAATATATAACAAGCAATCTAAATTGCTGGATAAGCACTATTGAATCTCTGCATATAATAGCTCTTTAAATTTTAAAGCTGTTATTTCATTCCTTTGGCACTATCCTAGGTCTCAGGAGTGTTTCCCCAATCAATGTTCCTACTTTTGTTCTTCATTTTCTTAAAATGTGAAAACTGGACTTTGGTTGTAATGGGAAAAGTACTTTAAATTTTATTTTTAAATTTGCTCTTATTGGGAAAGAGAAAAATGGAAAAAGTCAGAGTTGATGATTATTTAAATACACAATAGGGACCACTAAAGGCAATCATCTTTTCTTGCTGATATCTGAAAATAACATATGTTAGATAGCACTTAGGTTTATCTAATTAAGTCTGTAAATTATTTGGACCAGACAGATACAATTCCAAGTGTAGACTCTGTCTTGGGTAAATGTGAGTCTCAAATCCTTTTGCCCATCAGAAGGAAGCACTATGCACTTAAAAGGATAACCAGAAACACCATTGGGGGGGGGTTCCCCTAGTTCTTTGAAGGCTTGCAATATTTTTGTCACGAAAGGTGCAATGGAAAATATGCCAGATTTGGAGTCAGAAGCTTGGGCTTGGCTCCTGGCTGTGCCGGCTGGCCCCTGCATGGCCTGGGTGACCACAAGGTCCCAGATTCTTCAGCTTGGCCCTTAGGATATGACTTTACTTTTGGGGGCCCTTGGGCTTTTGATTACATTGATGTGGGAATCTCTGGGTGAGGAAACTCTCTCTCCCAATGAAGATTTGGGACAGCTCTACAACTTATTGATTTGGGCAGTTGTCCAATAGGGCTCAGGGGTTCTAAGAAACTTGCTCTGCATCCCCTGCCTCCAAGGCCTCTCCAGCACAGTGACTGACCTTTCCTCCCCAATCTCCGCACGTCTTCCTCTTAGGGGGCTCACTGCTGCCTCAGAACCCACCCTGATAATGCCCCTGCTTCCTGCCTCTCCATCCACGCACTCGCTCGGCTCTGTGTAAGGGGAGCCTTCCTGACAGTCAGACATGTGCAGAAGCAGAAAGGACCTAGGGCTGACACAGCCATGGTCAGGAGTCATGATCCCCCATCCACTTATCTCCGCTGGCTTCTGAGCTGCTGTGGGATGCTGCAGATGGACGGAAAACTCAGCTCATCCAGAGCCAGTCTCTTAACCCTCCTTCCTCCCAGGCTCCCACTTTCTCTCATTGCTCCCACTCACAGTTGGGTCTAATCCCTCCGTCCCCACCTTTCATGACCCCACTCTGTCTCTCCCTTGGCACAGCCCCCTCATCTGCTGCAGCTCTCTGCTCAACTGAGAAACTCCTGGGCTCCCTGCCACCCCAGGATGTTCAGAGGATCTGCCAGTCAGTCAGCTGCCCCCAGGCCCGGAAGGCTCTCCCTCCTCATCCCCACTCCTAGCTCTTCCTGCAGGAAGCCTTTACAGATCCCCCTGACCTCTGGGGCCTTCCCACCATGGCTGTCATGAATTTGTTCTGCTTCTGGTTAGTTACAGTAGCCAGGTGCCTGATGTCTTCCTGTGAGCTCCTTGAGGGCAGGAGCTGCCTTTGTCGTTTGTTTTTTCGTTGTTTCCCTGGCGTTTATTGGCCCGATTTCTGCCATAGCGCGAATCGTAGTGAGGATAGTAAGCAGGTTTAAAGCACATACTGTGTGTCAGGCACTGTGCCAAGCCTCTTACAACTAGGCTTTCATTTCATCCTTTCAACCACCCTGGGAGGTAATTGCTCCTGTTGTCTTCATTTTACAGATGAGGAAACTGAGGCAGGCAGGGAAGTGGCTTGCCCAGGGTCACAAAACTGGGAAGTCTAGGGCTAAATCTGAACTCAGGGCCTCTTGACTCCAGGCTCAGCATTCTCTGCATTGTGTCACCCCCAGCTGAAGAAGTATCCTCAAGGCTTTTGGATGGGAGAGTCTGCAGAGCATCCATCTTTTTAGCTCTTAACTCCTCTATGACTTTCTCTGGCTTAAACAAAGTACTTGGGGTTTGATCAGAGTATTTAAAAGATCATAGTTTGAAATAACCTTATATGCAGCCTATTAAAATGAGTACAGAAAGATCCATGGATTCCTTCCAAATTCAGAACCTAATGTCACATTTGTTTAGCTGCCAGATAACCATTTTAGAACTGGAGACATACTGTTTCTGTGACTCGCACAGAATGTGGAGTTAGTCGTCTCCTAAATGCGGTAAGGTATCATTGTCAACCCAACCTAGGCTTTTAGGGAACATTTTAAGTAGCAATCCAGCAGGAAAACAATGTTCTGTTCCATCCAGATACTTTTGTTTCCACATCACACAAAGTACTCCTTTGTGACGTGGCCTCCTAACTCTTCTGGGCTTCAGTTGCTGCTTCTATACACTGTAGATCATCTGTAAGCTGTATCTTATAAAACCTTTCCCATCTCAAATCTGTTATCCCGTGGATCCACTTGTTTCTCCATTTTTTGTTTGATAAAATATCCCAAAGTTACTTGGGAATTCACATATGCTAGATGAGATTATGTTAACTTAAAAGAATTTGTTAGTTATTGGAATACCTCAGTGACCGTTCTTCTTCAAAGAATTTAGATGAGGATTTAGAAGGACATTTTTGCCAGGCTCATTTTAAGCTATTAAGGCTTGAAAAAATTAGTTTAATTTACTGCTTCAAAAACAGGCTTTGAAGCTGCTGCCTTGTTGATGCTACATTTATAGACTGATGACAAGAGCTTGATTTTTTTAAAATTAAGGTTATAGTAGTTGAAAGAGACCAAAATCTAGAGTTTAACCCTCTACTCAGGAGAAATCCTTGACTAACTTTTGACATTGCTCAAGTTGATCAAATTATTTATCACAGGGAAGGAAGTACATAAAATGATCCAGGAGGGTTGTGCATTACAGCTTGGGAAGAGTCAAAGTGAAAACAACAGGGTGGATGGGGGGAGGGCTGCTGTCTTGGTGGGTGGCCCAACCCCCTTATTCTCCCTCTTCGTTTCTTCTCACAGGGCCCTTGAGTTGGCTGTAAAGCATAAGACACACGTCGACACAGTTCTTGCATACCGGCAAAAGTTTTTGGAGACGTTTGGGAAACAGGAAACTAATAAACGATATTTGCAGTATGCAGAAGGGGTAAGTGTTAGTACAAATTAAAATGTCAATGATAATTTCTTTCTTTTTTTTTTTTTTTTTTGCTGAGGCAGTTGGGATTCAGTGACTTGCTGAGGGTCACACGACTAGAAAGTGTTAAGTGTCAGAGGTCAAATTTGAACTCAGGTCGTCCTCTGGCTTCAGAGCTGGTGCTCTACCCACTGCGCCACCTAGCTGCCCCAATAATAACTTCTTATATGAATATAGGTAATAAAGAGTTTAAAAGTTTTTTTATTCCTTACTATAATTGTCTTTAAGGACAGCCTATCCTTATGATGTCATGAACCCAGTCTGACTTGGTTCCCCTGATTCTTCTGCAATCTCTCCTGTATTGTGACTAATTCTTATTTAAAAAAAAAAATCATCCACCAGCCATATCTAGACTTAATTTGTCTTGCCTCTGGGCCTTTGGGATGGTTCCCTGAGTACCCAATTCCAGAGGGCCTAGTAGGAGTCAGTCTCTCAGTGAGGGATGAAGAGAGAAAGTTACTATGAAACCGGAACCAAGCTGGGCCCATTGAGTTGGGAGCTACCTGAGGGCAGGGACTGTGTTTTGTCTTTTTTTGTATCCTCAGTGCTTAGGACAGTACCTGTCACTTTGCATTTATTGACTGACCGTCAGAGTACAGGAAGAGACCTGAAACAGATCTCTTTAGGAAGGTAGACTGTCCCTGGCCTAAATTGAGACCCTCTGGACTGCTCAGGGGGCTCAGGAACTCAAGGGACTTCCTCATTCTCCAGGCAGAACAAAGTCACTCCTTGTGCTACAATGCCCAGCAGTCTAGAGACCTCCTAGGCCCCTGGCTGGAGGGAATGGGAGAGTAGAAGGAGGTTCCGTGCTTTTGGGGGAATGATCTGTAATCTCACTTCCCTGTGCCTTGCTATTATCCTCTTCCCTTATTGTCAACACTTATTACTAAATTGGTCTGAATATAGAGCATACTCCCTCCATGCAAATCTGGCTTGTACAAAACCTGAATATCTCCTATAATTTGTGTTATTTTTTCCTCTCAAAGAGATTCCATTTTAGTGCATGTAACCTAGATTCAGACAAGTCTGATGAATTTTATGTTATACCCTTTACAGAAGACAGTTTCTGCCTTCCAGGAAATTGTATTCTATCTAACAGAAGCATACATTCTTACTTAGTGTTTTGATTTGTAGCACTAGAAATCTTTTTGAAATATAGAGCTGCTTAGAATCAAGGATTTTTCTTGATTTAGTATTCATCATTAATAAGTCAAATGATAAATTATGAAGTAACTTTTTAACACAAAGAATATCTTTTTTTTTTTTTCCTGAGGCAATTGGGGTTTAGTAACTTGCCCAGGGAAGGAATATCTTTAAGAATGTTTTATCTTTTATGTTTTAAGTATATGTGTTTCTTTCTTTCCACCATTAAGTTTCAGCTTCTTACTTTTTCATAAAAACTTCAGATTTACAAGATGTCTCAGGCTTTCTGTCTTCCCCATTTCTCTTTTTTCCTTTGGAGAAAACTGAGGCCCATGGACAGTGAATGACTTACAAATAGCCGCTTAGAACTCAGAGCGCCTGATCCCTAATTCACTTTCCTTTCCATGTTACTGTCCTGTCTCTTGCAAAGTAATCAGAGGCTTGGCTAACTATTGGGCAAAGGCCATTTCCCTCTCCTTCGAGGGAACACTCACTCTCAGGGTCAGCCACAGAAAGTGTTGTTTAAGGGGACCAATTTCTGTGGGGAAATGTTAAATTTAAATCTTATATCTTAGGAGGATGCTACCTATTATTAATAATATCAATCCCATTTGTTCCTCACAACAGCCTTGGGTGGTCGGTGCTAGGGTGACTACCCTCATTTAAGAGAGGAGGAAAGAGGCTGGAAGTTAGGTGTCTTGCCAGAAGCATCTTGAGATGGGTCTGGTGACTCCTCGCTACTCCATCTTGCTATCCCCATGGAACTTGGAGGAGTGGGGTTCAGGTGTCCTAGTTGTGCTGTGACACGGGCTCAGTTTCAGCTCTGGGCACTTTCTCCATGGCTACAGGTCTTATTGGTCTTGGCTCCCTGGTAATTGGTAGGGGGAACTGGACCGATGACCAAAGAGGCAGCTGGGAGGAGCCGCCGCCCGTGTGCTTTGATGACCCTTCTACTCTGAGCCAGAAAGCTGACATTACATGTGGTGATTAAAAAGGTTCCAGAGGCCTTGTTTTTGGGTAGTTTAAAAACTTTATGAATAATGCCAGCGTTTTATAACTGAGAACAGCTACATAACAGTGACTGTCAGAGGGAGAAGTTGGATCCCGATCTTCCTGATTCTTAAGCCAACACTATCTACCGTCATGCTGCCTTTCTTCTTTCTGTTCACCTTGTCTTTCTCTTTACCTTTAGAGGATTTTTCTTGTCAAGTTCTATATTGTATAGTTTTGGGGAAGTTGCCTATCTTGCTAGAATCTCAGCTTTTTTCTTTTTCTGCATTAGAAAATCCTAGTGAGCAATTCATAGATTATAGGAACTTGCAGACCACTTCATCCTCACTGGTTTTCTGTCATTGAACTTGTTGGACTCTTTTAGAGATTATAATACTGGAAACCTATTGGATTTTTCAGGGTTTTTCTTTAAATGATCATTTGGTGTTCATAGAAGAGTCTCAGTGATGGATTAGGAAAGAATTGAAGTCCTCAAGGAGAGAGAACACAGTGCTCAGGGAGAAGTGTGTTTTAAGGAATCTTCCAATATTCAATTCCCACAAATACATGAGATTTTATTAGAGAAAGCAGATGGAAAGCCCAAAACACCAGAATAAATAACTCTTAAGTAAATCTCTGTGATCCTCAAGCCCAACTTAACATGGGAAGGGAAGAGGAATAAGTGGATGAATGAAAGAATGAGTGAGCATTTAGTGCATGCCAGATGCTATCCCAAGAGACAAAATCAAAGCAATTTCTGGCCTCAGGAAGCTTTCTTTCTAATCAGGGAAAATGGTACATATACTAGGAATGAGGACCAGGGAAGAGAGATCTGTGGAATCAGAGGGATGGTGAAAATCAATCCCCTGGGACAGCCATCGGGCATGTCCTTACTGGGAACAGTGGGATGGATTAGAGTAATATGTAAAGCATGTTGTAGTTTGGGACTTAGGGCCAGAGAGAGCTAGTGGTATAATTGAATTTGTGCATCACGTTTGAATCACCCGAACCTCAGGGTAAGGGTTCTCAAACTGCATGGATTAATGACTCCAATTATCCAAAACCAAAGGGATAAAAATCATCTGTTAAATTTTGGAGTATAACCTGAAATTTGGTAATCAGAGCCTCATCGCCATCCTGGAATAGTTATTAAGGACAATGAATGCTTCAGCAGTGAGTCTTGTGCCAGTGAGCACTGCCTCGATGGACAGACACACCGCCTCTCTGCTCAACTCGGTTTGAAGGCAAGATTTTCTTTCGTAACAGAGCCCCAAATCGAAACACAAACAATCCTGAAATTAACTTTCAAACTGCAGTCTGCTTTTAAAGACTCTTATCTGAGAAGCAGCTAATCAGAGATGATTTCATCTGACCTGCAAATAAGGAATTATGGGAGTATGCGGAGGAGAGGACTAATCTCTGTACCACGTGGACTTGAACTTGATTAATATAAAAGGAGAATTTTTGTCTCTTTGCCGATCACCTCCTAATACTTTCACCTAGATGCTGCTGCTTAAAAACTCTATACTTTTCTGTTTGAGTCAATGACACTATGCATTGGCTCTGTATACATCCCACCTTTCTCCATTTTTCTTTCCTTATCTGTATAATAGATATGATAATAATCATAATATCTATTTCAAAGTTGTGAGAATCTTTATGAAGCTCACAGTCCTATCCATATGTCTATATCTACACATATATATGCAGATATAGATGTAGCAATATATCCTGTATATATGCTGCTCAAGCTGTTACTTCTAGAATTCACCATTTTCAAGATCCCTTCCCCCATGGTCTTTAGCAGTGGTCCAAAGCAGATCCATGGAATCCCTCTCTGGGGGATTATGGCCTTATCCCAAGTGGGAACTAGCCAATCAGAACATGGGTCCCATCTCACTTTCCCTTCAGCATACCTACCTGTGTCCTCCAAACACTTTACCCACTGCTCCCTCCCATATCTCCCCTTCTGAGTTAGCTCATGTGCCCCGGGAGCATTCTGTCCCCACCCTCTGTCCCAGATCACGTCATGACTGAAACTGGCATGGTGGCAGCGGTCAGTGAGTAAGAGCCCTGCTCCTTTTGGCTTTGTATGGAATAGAGTACACTTTCCTGGATGAGCAGGCTTGAGTGGACCACAAATAACATCAAGTCACATTTTTCTCCCAAAACCCACTCTTCTTCCAAACCTCTGTGAGCATCAGGGGCACCACTGCCATTCTGGTCACCCAGGTTTTTACAGCTTGCGTGTCAGATCCATCCACCTCGACATCCTGTTAACAAGTCTCACTGCTCCCATCTTTGCAGGGCCCCTCCTCTGACATTGTGGCCCACTCCCTCATCACCTCACCCCAGGATGATTGTGGTAGCCTCTGGAGTGTTTGCTCACTCCAACCCATCCTCCACTCAGCTGCCACATTGATTTTTCTAAAGTAGAGGTCTGACCACATGAACTCTAGCTTTATCCATCATACTTGAAATGGGGAGTCCACACTCCTTATTGACAGAATATTATTTCATCTGTTAAGTCATCCTTGTAACTCTATTTTGAGTAAGTTTTATAATGTATAGAATTACCAGTACAGTAGGATATTATATAATTTATGTGTAATTATAAATAAAATACATATTGGAGGTGTGTGTGTTCAAAAATGTTTAATGACAAATGTGAGTGATCAAAAACCATTTGGAAACGGCTGGTCTTCAGTGCCAGTAAAAATGGTTTTCACAAACTGGATAACTGCCAGAGTAAAACATTTATTTTCAATAATATAATAGCTTTCAACTGGCAATCTTATTTGCAGGCTATGAAACCTTGATGTCAATGTAGGCAATTAACTTGATGACTGCTGGTGAGGGACAGGTGTCTAGTGAGCCATCACTAAATGGTTTTGTTGTGATTGATTTCAGAAACATTTGTGAGCTAATTTAGACCTGGAGGAGGACCAAGAAGTTCATCAAACTTGGTCTCCTTTTCACAAATATTTTTGTTCAATGTGAACAAAAATTATTTTGCTATTTTTTTTTAAATTGCTATGATCTCAGTGAAAAATGATCCCTTCAAGCACTTTGATTGTTGTTGCAACATTTCCATGAGTTGGTCTTTGATTATTTTATATGTGTGTGTGTGTGTGTGTGTGTGTGTGTGTGTGTGTGTGTGTGTGTGTGCACGCACACGCACACACCCACATCTAGGAAGAGTGCTTTTGCCTCATAAAAGGTAAACTGTGATTCTACCAACATACAACATCATATCCTGAGCCCCCTAGATTCTTACATTTTGAGTTGCATGCAGGGTAGCAGGTGACACCTACCCCATTTGGCCTCTCCATACACACTAAAAATCGGGTTCACTTTTGACTTGGGTCTGGGAGTTTAGTCTTGTTCCTCCAGAGAGTTCCTAGTTCCTTTTAGGCTCTGAGTGTGTATTCATCTTGCCTTGGATAGGAAGCACGTCACCAGGTTGACCCCAGAATTGACTCGGCTCTGCATGCTCTCCTTACTAGAATCACTTCAAGGATGGGCCGAGTCTCATTCCACTCACTCCCAAACGGAATGGATTCTTGGGCATCTCTTGGAACCTTAAACTTGAAGATAATAGAATCAGATTAAATAAATGGTGAGGAAAGTTTACACAGCAGCCTATCCCACTGGGACATTTAGCTAATAATCTTCTGTGCCTCATATTAATCAATTCTTGGAGTTTGGGGTGTTTCCAGAAGAATGACAAGCAGGGTGGGTCACTGGAGCTCTAATAATTTGCATTCTGAACCTCCCCCCACCCTCTGTGTGGCCCCCTCTGAATCCTTTCATTGCTAATGTCAGCTGTGCTCTTCCATTGAGCTGCTGCTGCTAGTGGAGCTCCAGAGCAGGGGTGTCCCACAAATAGAATGGATCCCTGCAGCTGTGCATTAACTTGGTTTTTAAATGCCCTCGTTGGTATCTCTTCTTTGTTTTTATTAATTATTTCCTCATTACACTTTAACTTGGTTCCTGTGTGTTTTGACTCCTGTTCTAGAGAAAGTGCTAGTTTGGAGTCAGCGGACCTAAGTTTGACACCTGGGAGAGCTCTAAGTCCAAGTTTCCTCAGCTGTAAGATCAATGAGCTGGACTTAATAATTACTAAGGTTCCTTCCATATTAAATCTACGCTCCTATTTAAGTGAGATATTAAAAAGCCATCCTGACCCACCCCTTTCCCCACTATCTGAAGTTGTCTCCCAAAGCATTCCCAATTTGTTCATCTGTGAGCGATTAATAACTAGAGCCAGGAAACACCTGCTTAGGCTTCCTAAGAGGCTAAGAAGACATAAACTGCCAACAGAAAACCCTGGCTCTCATACACATGGGTCTTACTCATTATTAAAATCCAGAAATTCAATTCAGCAAACATGTATTAAACTTCTACTCTACGTTAAGACATGTTAGACTTTAGAGATGCAGACTTAACAATCTAACTGTCCTTCCCCTCAGAAAGCTTACATTCTGCTAGGCCTGGAATCCAGCCAACAAGTAGACACACGGTGTTTTAAGGATGGTACTGATAGTGGGGGGAGTACAAGAAGACTTTAATAAAAGAGATGGCCTGAGCCATATCTTGAAGGATTTGGAGAGACAGAATAGAGCAGGAAGTGGATGGTTGAGTAGGGAAAGACTAATTGGAATACAGTGGTGGTAGACTTGCTGCTCCAAGGAAAAGGTACAATTTACACTCTTCTTTTATTTCTGCAGCTCCAGGTAGACTGGGACAAAATCAAAGCCAAGATAGAGATGGAGATTACCAAAGAACGGGAGCGGTCCTCAAGCTTCATCGGCAAAAGCCTGATGTCTAAACACTGAGACTTGGGAGTCGCTGTCCAGGGTGGGGAGGCCGGCCAAGGCAGCCCGTTTCAGCTCTTCGTCTTCCAGCCTTTTGTTAGCAGAGGGTTTCTTTCCTCTCCTGGTTCCTATGCACCTCGCTGGCCATCCCTGTCCCAAGAGCAGTTGGATGCCCATCTTCTCTCTGCTGCCATTCCTGACAATCTCTCTTGGAGAAGAATTTCTGCTGCTCTCCAAGGGCTGAACTTTTTGAAAAGAACTATCATGAGCTATCATATAACTCTCCAAAATTGTACAATCATCTAGATTGTTATTAGAGTGAAAATAAAAGAAGGTGGATTTGTAAAAATGCCAGGTGGGTTCTTACTATTGGTGCTGAGGGTTTTCCTCTTAAAAAAGAAGAGAGAGTATCATTTAATTTTTCTCACATACACAAAGTTATCACCGAGAAGGGGACATGACAAAGCTCCAAAGCTAGGTTTTGACCAAGGACAGTGTGTTTCAGGATTCCCCAATCGGGGAAGCAGTTTGCACAATGGTGGAATAAGGTTTGGGATTCAGTGTAATTTTCACCACTGTTTCCATGCGAGATGTTAAAACGCTTTAGAAAGTGTTGTGGGTGACAATGCTGCTAATTTGGCACAGTTTGAAAGAAGCTATCTTGCCCCAATGCCTCAGCCTGTAGGATTCTGTGCCTCACTTAGGTGAGATTTTACAGTGAACTGGTTTTTATTAATCTATCATAGTAGCTTTTCTTCAATTATTATGGTCTCTCAGTTAAAATTTATATAAACAAGTCTTTGCATACTTGTTTCCTATGTTAGCACTAAATAGTTTTGTACCTTTTGTGAATTTAAATGTGATATAATGATTGCAAATGCTGTTAGTACAAATATTTCTTCCCTTTTCCTAAATTTGTTAAAAGATAAGTTTATCCAATAAAGTTCATTTATACTTATTACTTGATGCTTTCATCAAACAGGCCTAAGCTATTTTAGCTAAATTTCTGCAGGATTCTTTTTCTGAAAACTTGTTAATGAATGGTGTTAAAATACTCAATGCTAATAGCACAGAGGGCTGAGCGGCTTGCACAGCTGGCAAGACTGCGACAGGAATGCAGTTCTTATGCTCACATATGTGGATTGGGCTTCTTTGCCTCTCAAGTCTCTCCTCAGCCCCCTTTGAATTCTAATTTCCTGCCTGGCCTCTGTTCCTGACTTTGCAGTCTCCAACCTCTCCGGCTGTCTCATCCTCAAATGTCCCTCAGCTCCTGGGACTCACTGCAGCCGCCAGATAAGTCCTCACTCCGTGATCACCCTGGCGGGGACCCAGGCCAGCCAGCCTATATTCATCTCCCTTCCAGTTCTGTGCCTGACTTGTCCAGCTTCAAGACCTTGTCTGCATGGAGGCCACCTCCATTTCTATGTCTGTCTCTTTCTCTCCTACCCCTTTTCAACTCCTTTTTGTGACAATGTAAGCTCCTTGAAGGTAGGGAACTGCCTTTTTTTATTCCATTTGCATCTCAAGAATTAGCATCGTGCCTGGAACATCATAAAATCAATACAGGCCTCCAGAGGTGCCACAGTGCACAGGGCTCAGGGCCTGGGATCAAAGGTACTCTCAGACACACTGGCTGTAATCCTCAGCAAAACGCTACATTTCTTGTCTTTCTCAATTTCCCCAACTTTAAAATGAGGATAACATAAGTACCTACCTCTCAGGGTGGTTATGAGGATTAAATGAGGTAATATTTGTTAAAGTATTTAGCACATAATAGGTACTTAATAAATGCTTCCTTCCTTCCTTCCTTCCTTTTCCTTCCTTCCTTCCTTCCTTCCTTCCTTCCTTCCTTCCTTCCTTCCTTCCTTCCTTCCTTCCTTCCTTCCTTCCTTCCTTCCTTCCTTCCTTCCTTCCTTCCTTCCTTCCTTCCTTCCTTCCTTCCTTCCTTCCTTCCTTCCTTCCTTCCTTCCTTTCTTTCTTTCTTTCTTTCTCTCTCTCTCTCTTTCTCTCTCTCTCTTTCTCTCTCAATCTCTTCTCTCTCTTTCATCCTTCCTTTCTCTCCCTCCCTCCTTCCTTTTCTTCCTTCCTTCCTCCCTCCCTTCTTTCCTTCTCTTCTTCAACCTTTTGTGACGACATTCTAATGCTCAAAGTAGTGTTGATGCTACAAAGAAATCTGGTGATTTTCCATGTTCTGAAAATGATGAACTGTATGCTATAAAATTTGCCAAATATATGCATGTATATATATTTTAGAATAGAGATTCAAATTCAGTCTAACTGGGTTATATGGGAAGAGCCTTGGGTTTTTTTCCAGCATATAAGAGAAAAGGGTTGAAAATGATTGCAATACAATCCAAAAATATAATTCCTCTCAAGGAGAAGTTTTAAAAAATGTTTTGGGTTATTTTTATTGACATCTTCTGTTTTAGCAGCACTTTCATTTCCACATTTCTCTGTTTCCTACCAATGAGATATCCCCTGTAACAGTTTAAAGAAGGAAAAAGCAGTTCAGCATCCTTATCCATTCATGTTGTCCAGCATAAATGAGATTCTACACTTGATACCCCCTCAACTCTGCAATAAAGGGAATGGTCAATTTTCTCATCTCCAGGGCCAGGCTTGATCATTATAATTATACAGCATTTAATTTTCTTTTTATTTCCTCCATTCAGCATCCCTTCAAAGAAGGGAAGAAGCAAAGAAGCATCCCAAGTTTCTTCAAATCTTCTCTTCCATCATTGCTTAAGGCACAGAAATAACTCTGTCATCACATTTCTGTGCTATAACAAGTTTAGCAACCAATGAAAATTTACTTTTGTCTTCATCTGTTTGCTACCATAAAAAGTTCTGCCATAAATATTTTGTTCACAGTGGAAACTTTTCAGTCTTTGGTTAGTCAGTTAACAAGCATTTACTCTGTGCTAAAACACTGGTAATTGCTGGGGATACAATGGCAAAAATAAAAAAAGAGGCAAAAATAGTCCTTGCCTTCAAGGAGAGTGCATTTTCTTTAATTGGTTAATTGGTTATGTCACATGTAAGTAATTGGATATAGACAATACGGATCAGAATGGATGGAAGGTAATCTGAGAGGCGAAGGGATTGGACGATGACCTGCAGAAAATGAGATTTGAGCTGAGTTTACATTTTCACCTAACTGTAGGACCTCCAGGATATGAACATTTTGCCCACTTGGGGAGAACGGGGGCAGAAAATAATTCCAAATTTCTATTCCATGGGGTTGGTCTAATGCAAATCTCCACCAGTAATATATCAGTGTGCCCGTCTTCCTTTCTATGTTAATCACATTTTTTTCCATCTTTGCAAATTTGCCAGTTGTGCTGTAAAAACTGATTCACATTCCTCTTATTGACGATATGGAAGAGTCTTATAATTTTTCACACTTGGATCATTACAGTAGAGCTCTGGTTGACTATAGTTCCTCACTCCTTGAATTCTTTCTGTCTGGCTGCTTCCCTTATTTTTTCTTTGAACTGGAATAGTCAATATGGAAAACAAGTAAAAGAAAAACACACGTCGAATTCCTTCCAATTGCATCATCATATGATATTTCTTTAGCTCTGTACAGTTTACAAAGCACATTCTTCACAACAACCCTCAGTGTGGTCTTGTTTAGCATATTTTAATGGCTGGGGAAGAGAGGCTGGTGACTTTGTGCTTCACTTAAATCCAATTCACTTTCGAGCCATGATACCACCTTCTGTGTCACATCCATGTCTGACTCTAGATCTGGAACTTTCTGTTCCATGATTTAGGATTCCTACTTGTGTTGTCCGGTTTTCTTGAAGGACCAGAATGGCATCAGTCATTGTGTCCCACTGTGGCTGATCAGACCAATAGGAGCTCAGAATGCAGACGCATTTGGGGGGCTTCTCTCACTTTGCCCATCTTGAGTTTCTCCTGGGCTAATTCAGTTCTGCTTTCCTCACAGAGCACAGCCCCTTCTCTGCCTGCCATGCTGGGCGGTCCTGTGCCAGGGTCTCCCATGCCATACAATAAATTCTAAAGCTCTTAAAGAGATCCCGAGATTGTCCTTTTTTTTTTTTGCTTTTTCTGACCACCTTTGTGAGCACTTGCCATGTGTGAGATCTCCATAAAATAGTCTTTTGGGCAAATGTACACTTGATATTCAAACAATGTGTCCAGCCCAGGAATTGCACTTTCTGCAGCAGAGTTGGAATACTAGTGGCCAGTTCAGGACCTCAGGGTGTGACATCTCCTGCCAGGGAGAATCTTCCTGAGACAGTTCAAATGGAAGCAGTTCAGTTTCCTGGCCTGGCCTGGCTGTATTCTTCAGATTTCACAAGGATGCAGCAGTGAGGTCAGCCCAGCTGTCCTTGTAGACTCCAGTTTGGTAGTCAGTCTCAACACACCTTCCCTCGGAGCCACCAACTTTCCCTTACTGAAGTCCAAAGTGACAGTGTCTGCCATGACTGCCCATTTGTAAAATGAGAATAGGCTAGGCCATGAAAGATGACTGAGTTGGCTGTCACAGTGGGGGACTTGTCAGCCAATCAGACTGAGCTTATTTAAAACTGGAAAGGATTTAACCCATTTCCTCCAAATCCAATCTCCTTCCCATTGTACCTTGCTGCCTTCTATTTTAGCTCTGTGGAATGGAAAATGAGAATTTGTCTATTTTCTTTTGCCAATAATAATGCTTAAGCTGCTTTTCTTGTCTCAAATTGATTATCGTGCTAAGGAAATATATCCAGCATTTTCAAATGTTTTGATTCATTACAGGCTATGGCTGAAGTAAATTAGTCCCCAAGCAGTCCCAGCAAGAAGCTAATAGTGACAGTTGGAAGCAATGTGTGGCAGTATTTTTATATCTTTTCCTGGTAAGAAAGGGACTCTACATATTAACCAAAAGGAAAAAAAAAAATCTGCTTTTTGAAAAAAAATACATAAGGAGAGTTCTGAGCCTTATTTTGACCAGGAAACTTATAGGCCAGATTTGCAATTTTAGTCAAGTTCTATATGAGTATATCCCCCATCCCACTCAATGCTGGAATTACACAAACTGCAGAGTTCACTTTGGGAATCTCTTTGGAAATATTTGTAACTCAGTTGGGTGGAGGCCCTGCTGAATCGAAATGGAAGCCTATAAAATCACCTGAGCTCCATAATTTACCTTACTATCAGCTCAAAAAAGGAGCATGCATTATAAAAGTAAAACCTTTCATTAGGAATAAGAGAATTAGTAAAGAAGTTGGGACCCAAAAATTTTTTTTAAAAATAAAAATGAAAAAAAATTAAAAATTAAAATTAAAAAAAAAAAAAGAAGTTGGGACCCAAGGTAAGGAAGTAAACACAAGGAACTAGTATAAGAACACTCTTCTCCAATTACAGTTCTCTAATGTAGTGAGGCCGTTATATAGATGTCTGTGATATAGTTGGATTGTGGGTCATCAGCATCACCCACACAGCATCCAGATGTCCATTGGTATTGTCCCTAGTCTTGTCATCTCTTTATAACTGGAACACTTTTTTTTCTTGTTGTGGAACAAGGAGGAGACGGATCGAATATGGAAGGTAAGAGAGTAGGACTAAAATATAATAAATATTTAAGTGCCTACTATGTGCAAAGTTGCAATATAACATACTAGTAATAGCTGGGGTATTTATAAGTATTTTAAAATGTGTGAAGTGCTTTGCAATGTTTTTCTCATGTGATCCTCACCCAATCCTATAAATTTCCCACTTAACAAAGGAGGAAATAGAGATTAAGTGATTTGCTTAAGGTTACACGGCCTGAGGCAGATTTTGAATTCAACTCCCAGACACCAAATGGATTACTCTACCTAGAGATGCTAGAGATGTTAAAATTAGTGACTTATATGTTAAATTTAGAGGCCCGCACTACTTCTCTATACTTGCTGAACTAAATTATATTTATCAAGATAAAAATAAAAAATAAAACATAGATAATGTTAACACGTGATTTTTCTAAGTCAAGACACAACCTGAAGGGATTATTATGCATAGCTTAGTGACCCCCATTTCCATTTGTTTGATACCTGCATTCTACTTTATTATCTCCATTTCCACTTCTAAGGGAACCAGGAGAAAGGGAGGTTCTGAAAATCTAAGGGGAATCCTGGAGGAAAGGCTGATTGATCAGTAATGTCAAAGATTGAAGAGAGCTTGAGGAGAATGAGGATTGAGAAAAATTCATTGGATTTGGCACCTAAGAGATCATTAACTTTGGAGAGAGTGATTTTGGTGGAATGACAAGAGCAGAAGCTAGATTACAAGGGGTGAGGAAGAAGAAAGTGAGAACAAAGTAGAGAGTCCAAGGAGTTGAGTTACAATGAGCTGGAGAGATAACAGAAGGTAGCCGAGACCAAGTGACTGTTTTTTCAAGATGGGAGAGATATGAGCATATTTGGTGTTTTTTATCCTTCATTCTCAAAGGGGACCAATGGCATTAGGAGAGTGATGATGTCTTGTCTTGAAAATGAATTAGATTTAAGTGAGTCAGAAGCATGTTTGTAGGCAGTAGGAAATGAGCCAGTAGAGAGGGAGATGTTGAAAAAGTAAAAGAGGGAATTGTCTGTTAGAGGAAATAGAACAGAATGGGATCGCTTGGGCCTTTAGAGTTAGCCTTGATAAGGAGTGAGGTCCCCTTATCAAGTGAGACAGAGGTGAGGGAGGGAACCGTGGAAGAGGTATCTGAGCTATAGGAGATAAAGAAGAGGGAAGAAGAAGTTCTTGGGAAATGGCCTCAATTTTTTTTTTCCGTAAAATATGAAGGAAAGTTCTCAGTTGAGAGTGTGGAGAGAGAAATGGGGAGCCATGGGAGGTGTGAGGGGAAATGAAAAGATTTAGAAGAATTGCTATAGAGAGAGGGATAATGAGCCCAGTTGAGTTTGTGTAACATATATCTGTAGTGGACTCAAAACAGATAGATAACCTGAGTGGTATATTGGTATCCTCAGGATACTAAAAGAGCAAGACTTTTATTACATTGGAAAGATCTTCTATGTAATATTTATGGGAAAACGTAGACAAGAATCACATATGGAACTGATTCAATCAATCTGAAGAGCAATTTGGAACTACGCCTAAAGTGCTATAAACTGTGTATACCCTTTGATACAGTAATACCAGCACTAGGTCTATATCCCTTAGAGATAAAAGGAAAAGGGAAAGGATCTGTATATACAAACATATTTATAGCAGCTCTTTTTCTGGTGACAAAGTATTGGAAATTGAAAGGGTGCCTGTCTATCGGAGAATAGTTGAACAAGTTATGGCATATGATTATGATAGAAAACTCCTGTACTTTAAGGAATGATGAGCAGTTCCCCAATTGAAAAATGATCAAAAGATAGAATTTTCAGATGATTAAATCAAAGTCATTTATGGTCATGAAAAAATGCTCAAAAAAAGAAAAAAAATGCTCTAAATTATTGATTATAGAAATGCTAATTAAGCAACTCTGAGGCACCATTTCATACTTCTCAGATTGGTTAAAATAACAGAAAAAGATAATGACAGATGTTGGAAGGGATGTGTGAAAACTGGGATACTAATGCATTGTTGGTGGAGTTGTGAACGGATCCAACCATTCTGGAGAGCAATTTTCCACTAAGCCCAAGGCACTATCACACTGTGCATATCCTTTGATCCAACAGTCTCACTACTGTGTTCGCATGCCAAAGAGATCATAAAAGAGTGAAAAGGACCCACGTGTGCAAAAATGTTTGTAGCATCTCTGTGGTGGCAATTGGAAAATGAGTGGATGACTGTCAATTGGGGAATGGCTAAAGAAGTCAATTATGATATATGAAAGTAATGGAATAGTATGGTTCTGTTAAAAAAATTATAAACAGGCTGATTTTAGAAAAATCTGGAAAGATTTACATGAAGTGATGCTGAGTGAAGTAAGTAGAACCAGGAAAACATTGTTACTCAACAACAAGATTGTGCAGTGATCAACTAAGATTCTCAGCAATTCAGTGATCCAAGGCAATCCCAATAAACTTTGGATGGAAAACGCCATCTGTTTCTAGAGAGTGAACTGAATGTAGATCAGTGTATACTATTTTTCCCCCTTCTTTTTTTTTTTTCTCATGATTTTTCTCTCCCAACATGATTTGTATGGAAATATGTAAAAAAAAAAAAAAATAAGTGTATATGTATAACCTAAAAACATGGTAGAAAGGGGAAAAAAAGAAATGTTGAGCAGGATGGTTTCAGAAAAACCTTGGAAGACTTCTGTGCAATGATGTAGATTAAATGAAGCAGAACCCAAGAGCAGTGTGCAGAGTGGCAGCAA
The DNA here is from genome assembly GCF_048593235.1 of Sminthopsis crassicaudata. Lineage (NCBI taxonomy): Eukaryota > Metazoa > Chordata > Mammalia > Dasyuromorphia > Dasyuridae > Sminthopsis > Sminthopsis crassicaudata. The sequence goes on along the minus strand of NC_133619.1, from coordinate 17,890,578 downwards.
TATTGTTCAATGACAAATTGTGACTGACAGCTCTTCTGATCAAACCATTGAAATTTCACCAACTGCCATGTGTCATCAGGGAAGATATTGTGCCTTCTTCAAGTGTGACAACAGGGAAAATCAATTATATAGTCATTTGCCAATTAGCAGCCAAAGGAAATATTATGGAAAAGCAATGATCAAAATCATTAAGGAGATCTATTTTATGCTTTGGTTATTGACTAATTTGTAACTGAAGGAAAATGATCTTTCATGAATTCCTGTGAGTATATAAAAAATTAACTTTGAATTTCCACATATGAATCTATGCCAGAGTTACATGATTTAGAAGACCAATATATATTAAAAATTGATATCAAGACATAAAATAGTAGCTAAAATGATATTTTAAATAATGTATATTATTTTAATTTTAATAATTTTTAATTTTAAATAATGTCATTTTCTAAAATAGAAGTTTTAGCAGAATCCTAATTCTTTAATGTGATAATTTTCTTCTCCATTGTATGGTTTGGCATTTTATGTTATAGATCGTAAGGTCATAGAATTAATTAGATCCAACTTCCTTCACTTTACAGATGAAGAAACATCCTCAGACTTGGAAAAGGACTTGTCCAAGTTCACAAAAACAAACTCCATCAACAATCACAATAAATTAGAAAATTTATTTTTATCCTCAGAATAAAAGATTCTTGTTTGTTTGTTTGTTTGTTTTTTCTTTTAAAAAATGGATTGGAGGATTCTGGGTAGATGGCAGAGTAGGTTGGTAAATTTCAAGCTCTCCTAATTTCCCTCTCAAATAGAACAAATTTGAGCCTTGGAGTGAACATAGACTGGTGAAAAATCAAGAAGGTTTGGGGCACAACAGGGGACCTCCTGAATCCTAGAAAATCTAAGAAAGACCCAGTGCTGGAGATTAACCTGTGTGAAGTGCAAGCACCTCCAGGCTATCTCTGCAGAAACTTCAAGTGGAGAGTCCCGGGGCAGCTGGATGTGGCTGGAGCCTCAGCAGGAACCACAGAGACTTTCACCTCCTGGACTGTTTGTGGAGTCGGGTTTTGAGTCCCAGGGGAGGAAGTGAACCTCAGCTGATTGGGACGCCAGGCCCAGCTGTGCTGCTGAGACAAGGCCCGGGCAGAGAAGGAGCCAGCACCTGGTGAGTGCAGAGGCAGGGGGGCAGGGGGGCAGGGGCGCTGCGGGCTGTGGGCAATTGCAGATGGGGGAGCTCTTAGTTTGGGCTTCCTAGTCAGTGGAGAGCTGAAGGAAAGCTTGAGGGACCATCCCCACCCCACAATTAGAGATGTTTACACTAATACCTTTTATTTTTAAAAAATGAATTGGCAAAGAAGAAAGAACTCCACCATTGAAAACATGGGAACAGGGACTACTTCAGAGTAGGACATTTAGTAAAAAACAAAAAAAAAAACAAAAAAAAACTTCTACCCCAAAGAGTAATGTGAAATGGCTCCCTGCCCAGAGAGAATTCATAGAAGAACTCAAAAAAGAATTAAAAAATAAAATGAGAGGAAGCTAGATGTCACAGGAGATAGAACCCTGGCCCTAAAGTCAGGAGGACCTGAGTTCAAATCTAGCCTCAGACACTTAATATTTGCTAGTTGTGTGACCCTGAGCAAGCCACTTAACCCCAATTGCTTCAGCAAAGAAATAGGGGAGACATTGAAGAAAACTAACTAACTAAAATAAAATAAAAACCATCCAAGAAAAAAGTTAACTAGAAAAGGAGGTACAGAGTCTCATAGATGAGAATAATTCTTTGAAAATTAGAATTGGGCAAGGGGAAAGAAAGCCAGTGAAGCTATGAGAGACCAATATATAACAAAACAGATTATAAAAAGTGGGAAAATAGAATAGAAGGTGAAACATAAGAAAAATGACAGGTCTGAAGAGCAGCTCAAGAAAAGAAAATATAAGAATAGTTGGACTGCCTGAAAGTTGTGACCAAAAAGAGGACCTTGACACAATAATACAAAAAATAATCCAAGGAAATTTTTCTGGGGTGATAGAACATGAGGGGAAAGTAGAAATAGAAAAAATCCACTGATCACCACCTCACAGAGATCCTTTGTAGAATACAAGGGAATGTTATTGCCAAATTTTGAAACCCCCAGATCAAAGAGAAAATCTTGCAAGAAACAAGAAAAAGATTGAAATATGCTGGAGCATATTTGAATATTAGAATTGTATAAGACTTAGCAGCAGCTACAATAAAAGACCACAGGTCCTACCAACATTCAAAAGAACTAGGCCTGTAGCCAACACTATCCTATCCAGCAAAATTATTTATAATTTTGAATGAGATAAAATGGACTTTCAATGAACTTGTAGATTTTCAGGACCTTCTATCAACCAAAACCAAACATAACAGAAAATTTTACATATAACAGCCAATCTCTTAGGTGGGAAAAGATTAAGTAACAGCAAGGCAAGTTATGGAGCAGAATTTAATTAGGGGCAGCAGGAATGGGAAAGACATGTGTGTATGTGGAATGTGGGGGGGTGTATGTGTATGTATATATATCTTTTCTTAATTGTACCTTGCTTGGGAGTGAGGGGGGAGAAATAAAGTAAATAAGGTACATAGCAGAGAACCAAAGAACAATTTACAAGGAAGTAAAGAAATAACAGACATTTGTGATATATTTTCTATATCTGTGATATAATTTCTTCTACTAATATTTATATTTTCTTGAACTGATAATTTGTTGTTATATATTTTGAATCCCCCCTGATGTTCTACTGGGCACACAACAATGGTTCTCTTTTGCTTTGCTTTATTTTGTTTTGTATTCTTTTTCTGTTTTTCCTTTTTTCTTATCTATTTTTTCAAATAAAATAAGTTTTTGAAAAACAGATCATAGTATAGCCTCCCCTCTGAGCTCATTCTCTCAACTTGTACTAACAGACTAGGTTACTAGTGGACAATAACCACTTCTTCTTATGTCAGAGTTCTAGGGATAACCTGAGAGGTTGGTGTTTCTAGCACTTTTGCTCTTGGGCTCCCATCCAGTGTGTCCTTTATTGATTATCAGCTAGACTTAATTAGCTTGTAGTAAGGGCATTTACTAATGTAATAGAGTTAGAGTAGTTGATTGAAAAACATTTTTCCCCAAAGTGGAAAATATTCCTTCAGAAATATACAAAGGAAGAAAGGGCTTAAATCTATATAATAGTAATGAAGTAGTGAGATGCTGTGACTGCAACGCCCTTTCTTGAAGACAAAGTCAACATCCTTTTCCAGTTCAAGGGTTCAGTTGCCTTGAAACTACTTTTCTTGGGTGGCTGTCTTCCTGTACCTACCTGTATCTATGGTTGTCCTTCACTTATGCGTTTCTGCTAGGCTCTGAGGGTTGGTGTCCTTGCAGAGTCCTGAACCTGCCTTTCTTTACTCAGTGTGCCTAAAATGGTCCCTGCTAGGTCTCTCAGCTTCCAGTGGCCCTCAGCCAGTTGCTCAAGAAACACTGATTCCAGATCCAGTTACCAGTGAAATCTTTCTGCTGGCTTTGATGGATCTCCTGAATTTACAGTTACCTTTGGGAGGTGAGGGAGAGAAGGGGAATAGAAACTCTCTCTTCCCCCCTCAATCCTCAATCAAAGAGATTCCCTCTTGGGGGCTTGGCTGGGCCCACTGCACCACTAGATTGGGGTGTGTGTGTGTGTGTGTGTGTGTGTGTGTGTGTGTGTGTAACTCTTTCAGCCAGCCACAAAATCTTTCCTGTGGGGTATCACCTTCTTGGATCTAATAATCCAAGTACTATACCCCTAAAGTAATTAAGACCTCGTTTTCACCTGGTTTAGACCTTTGAGGGATAGTCAATGGAGAAGTCTAGCTTGTCTGTGTCTACATTAATTGAGGCAGGGTACAAACTCTCTCCTTACAATAGCCATGTACATGTAGAGCCATAAGGGAACGCAGAGATCATATAGTCCAAGTCCCTTATAGAGGAGGAAACTAAGGAGATTACATGAATTGTCCAAACATACACAGGAAGAAAATGTCAGAGGACCATTTCAAACCCTGGTTCTGTCATTGCAGGCCTGATGTTCTTTGTCTCCTTGAAGGAGGAGAAAAGATATCCAGCATTTCATTTTTTTGATATTGTAAATTTTTATTTTCAGCTCCAAATGCTCTCATTCCTCTCCCAGCCACTAAGAAGGCAAGAAATACAATACCTCTAATACCATGAAGTTCCAGCATTTCTTTTTTTAAAAATGGTTTCTGTTCTTAAAGGCAATGAAGCTAAGTCAGGAAAGAGGCAGTCCTAATGATGGCAGTGGCAGGAAATGAGTTTCTGAGGCACCTCTGAGGGCCATTTCACCTAGGGAGAGTTTCCACACACAGAAATACTTTTTTTTAAGGTGATTTGTAGCTCTCCAACCTAGGTGCTGTTGTATTATTGATAGTGGTTCCTTTAAAAAGCTACTGATTATGACTAATAATAGCTCCCTCATTTAGCACAAGAAAAACAAGAATTGATGCTTAGGTTTGTATAACACACACAGAAATCCAAGGCACAATGAGAAGCAATTAGGTCTTCATTCTCAAAGGTTGAGTAGCCTGTGACAATAAGTGGAAATGAACCAGGAGACATCTGAGAAACTCCGGAAATCTGGAGTTAGCACATCCGGGGGAATAGACCTGTCTATGAAAAGGAGGGGCTGAACTGAAAACTAGATGCATTATTCTTTATTTAGCTGAGAAAATTGGGGTTAAGTGACTTGCCCAGGGTCACACAGCTCGAAGTATTAAGTGGCTGAGGCCAGATTTGAATTCAGGTCCTCCTGACTTCAGGGCTGGTGCGCTGTCTACTGTGCCATCTAGCTGCCCCAACTAGATGCATTATTAAACTTGTATCCCTAGAAATAGAGGAATTAAACCCAGGTTTAAATAACAGTTTTGTTCCTCCTGGCAGCAGGGTGCAAAGTAAAGGATGCTGGTCCTCCACTTGGAAAATGAGGGGTCACTCATACACATATAGAGTTTCTGTAGGTTGCTTTCTACCTATATGATCTCAGAGCGAATCTTTCTCACTCTAAATCTATGATCCTGCCCCAATGACCCCAGGCAAATGAACCTCAGTTTCCTCATTTGTCAATTGAGTGGCTCAAATTAGATGATCCCTATGGGGCTTTTTGGATCCCAAATCTCATGACTCTGAAAAAATAAAGTACTAGAGTTTATAAAACATATGAATAGCCCAGGTGGCATTTGGTGGAATATGGAGTGGGTTATCTGAGATTTGAGCATGGCTTCTGCTCCTGGACAGTAGTAGTGGTCAGTGGGAAGAACAGAGGAGGACAGTGGAGGCTCTCCAACTCTAATTCTTGCTCCTGGCACTTAATGTATGACCTTTGGGCAGACACAACCTCCAGGGACCTCAGCACCCTAATTTGCAAAACAAAACAAAACAAAAAACAAAACACAGGTGAGTTCCCATTCACCTGTGCATCTATGAACCAATGTATCAATATGTACTCTTAGCCAACTCATCTCTCAAATAAGAATAATACCTGCCCTCTCTTTCTCACAAGGCGCTGTTTTGATCAAATAAAATAATGTGTGATGGCACTTTGTAAACTGTAAAATTTAAGCAAAGAATTATTAATTTACTGAGTTTGAGGTAGTGAATAGAGAGCCATCGTTGGCGCCAGAAAGACCTGGTTCAAATCCTGCCTCTGACATATATTAACTATGTGACTCTGAGCAAGTCATTTAACTTCTCAAGGTTCCAGGTCAGAGATGTCAAGTACACAGCCCAAAACACTTACAGTTTGAACCAAACTAAAATGTAATCGGAAAGGAAATATTCAGCAAAATAAAGAAAAACACAATAAGACAGAGAAATATTAATATGTGATATTCTAAGTGAACATGTGACCTTTAGGGTTAGTAGCCCTTGTTTCTGTTGTTTGACCCATTGTTATTGGTGACTGTAAGGCTGGAAGTCACAGAGAAGTTATGAATGACATTGGGAAAAGATGTTTCTTCATGTAAGATTTTCTTAAGAATTAAATCACAGGGCACTTAGATGGCGCAGTGGATAGAGCACCATCCCTGAAGTCTGGAGGACCTGAGTTCAAATTTGACTTCAGATACTTAATACTTTCTAGCTGTGTGACCCTGGGCAGGTCACTTAACCCCAATTGCCTCAGAAAAAAAAAAAAAAAAAAAAAAAAAAAGAATAAAATTCCAATTCAGGGCCAGTTTTTTTTGTTTTGTTTTGTTTTTTTGGTCACCTAATTCCTAGTTCCAGTTCAGAGCTCTCCTGAGCTCCAGACCCACAACTCCCTGAAGGACATCTCTAGTTTCTAATTTTTGTCTCAGACAAACTCGTCTTACTGGTATCACAACTCCTGCCAGTGGCCCCATTTGCCCCTTGTGCCCCTTAAAACTTTGGGGTTACTCTAGACCCTTCCGTGCCCATCTCTTTATGTTCAGTCCCAGCAGTTTTTGCTTGTCCAACATCTCCTGCATTCAGCCCCCCCTTCCTCTGCCCCTCTTTGCCACCCAGATACTCTGGGGTTTAGATTGTAAACTCCCTGAGGGCAGGACACCCTTTTTTATTATCCGTATCCCCAGTGCTCAGTGCCCTCTCTGACATGGGTTGGTGACCGACCCCTCCCTACTATGCTCATCACACAGACAGTAAGTGCTTAATAAACATGTAGTGAATTGAACCGATATAGGACTCATTCACCTATGTAATTGCAATAATCTTCCAATACCAATCTTTTCCTCCTCCAGTCCATTCCTCCCTTAGCAGCCACACTTATATTTCCTATTGATGGTTCTGGATATGCTACTCTTCCTGCTCACATTCTTTAAATGGCTCCCCACTGTAAACAAATTAATTTCAAAACTCTACCTGGCATTCAATGCTTTCCAACTTTTGGTTATACCTTTGTAGCAATCTCTTATATCAACTCCTTCCAGATATGCGCTGCTCCAGTCAAACTGGCCTATTTACAGTGTTTCACATATCACTGTTGCTTTTCTTTTCTCAGCTCTTGGCTCATACCATGTCCCAGAACTGAAACCAGGGCAAGGCAACTAGGGTTTTGCTCCAGGTTACCAACATCTATTAGAAAAGTACTCTACTTATCTTTGAAAGTCTTCCAACTGTCCATGATTCTCCATGCTAGCTCCTCACAATATAGTGTCCCACTTCTTTAACTGGACCTGTCTTTCTCCCTTCCCTACTTCATTTTTTGCATACTATTTTCCTTTCCCCCTCCCACTCCCCATTATATACATCCAGAGTCAACAGCTATGCTTTGGGTTGGGATGGGACTCTCAGTAAGAGCTTTTTTCTCCCAATGTTACAGCATCTGATGGGTAGATTTCTTCTCCAGACCCCATTCTCTTTAAGTGAATTTGCTCTGGCCATAAGAATTCATAATTAAATGAAGAATGTAGCTATTCTGTTATAGCCTTTACTTAAAATACCCCCCAAATCTATATCTTATAACCTTATGAATTCCTGGCCAATTTTTTAAAAAGTCCAATTAACAGTCACATTATTATTAAGTTTTCCCTAATCCTTCATTTGCTAAAGACATTTCTCTTATCTTTTGAAAAACACAAACTTTTTACTTAAATCTCTCTGGTATATTCATGTTACAGTTATTTGTATGTGTGCCCAATTGATTATAAACACTATTTACCCAGAATTCCATCTTATGTAAACATTGTACAAGCCTTCTACTCTCACCCCCACACCTACCACAGTATTCAGTAGAAACTTAATAAGTGCTGAATTCAGTTTATTATCACATGAAATTACATATTATTATTATATGAAACTTTTAAATAGATTATGGCAGTATAAGAAAAAATTATGGAATAAATATACTGATTTATGATCATTGTATTGGTCTTATTTCAATTTTATTACTTGTGTAAGCAAGATCATGAAAGGAAATTTCATCTTACCTTTCCTTTTAACTAAACTATTGTTCTCTCTTTCCTGTCATTAGCCACATGAAATAAAAGTCAGTTGGTTCTTTATGGTTCAGGTAACAGACTGTACAACCTTTGGTTCACCTCTTTTTCTTCCTCCTTATTTTTCTGTTTATTTCATCTGAATGCTTCTGACCTATGAGAACTAAGGTAAAACCCCAAACCAGTGAGGCTTTTCCAAGGCTTTGAAATTGAATTTCTCAAAATGTTTACCTTTACAAGCTGTTTCATCGACTTAGATACATATATTTGTGTGTGTGTGTGTGTGTGTGTGTGTGTGTGTGTGTGTGTGTGTGTGTGTGTGACATATATTTCTATTTGTGTTATACAGGTGGTTTAGTGGATAGAGTCCTGGACTTGGAGTCAGGAAGATTCATCAAATTTGTCCAATGATACTTAACAGCTGTATGATCTTGGCTAAGACACTTCATCTTGTTTGCCTCAGTTCCTCATCTGTGAAATGAGCTGGAGAAGGAAATGGCAAACTGCTCTAGTATCTTTGCCAAGAAAACTCCAAATGGGATCAAGTCACACATGACTAAAAAGTGACAACAACAAAGAAGCATAAGACATGTATAGATATGTGTGTAATATATGTATGTATATACATACATGTGCTCATCACTCAGGGATACCAGACCAACGACTGGTGGGAAGATAAAGTATTATCTACTTCTTTTGCTCTCAAATTACTTTTATTTATTTATTTTTTTAAACACTGTATTTCATTGAGTGGGAAGGGTAAAGGAGGATTGAAAAGAAGAATCTGGTTTATCTCTAAACTGATACGGAACTTTTATTCTTCATCACATAGAAATGGAAGCCTTTTGGGGGCTTGGCTGGGGTCTTTTGGGAATAAGAATAATATTTTAAGGTTTGCAAAGCCCTCTACATATATTAATTAACCCACTCGATCCTCACAACCACCCTGTCAGGTAGATACCATTATTATATCCATTTTTATAAATGAAGAGACTAATATTGAGAGAGTCACATGGCTTATGTCTGAGAGAAGATTTGAACTCAGGTTTTCCCTGACTCGAAATCAATCTTTACACTCTAAAGAAAGGATTCTTATCTTAAATTTTTTGTTTGTTTCATGAACCTCTTTATCAGTTTAATGAAGCATATGGATCCCTTCTCAGAGGTTTTTTTTTTTTAATAAATAATTTTTATTTACCAGATATATGCATGGGTAATTTTACAATATTGGCAATTGCCAAACCTTTTGTTCAAATTTTTCCCCTCCCCCCCTGCCCCAGATGGAAGGCTGACCAATACATGTCAAATATGCTAGAGTATAAATTAAATACAATATATGTATACATGACCCAACAGTTGTTTTGCTGTACAAAAAGAATCGGACTTTGAAACAGCATACAATTAGCCTGTGAAGGAAATCCAAAATGCAGGCGGATAAAATTAGAGGGACTGGGAATTCTATGTAGTGGTTCCTAGTCATTTCCCAGAGTTCTTTCCTTGGGTGTAGCTGGTTCAGTTCATTACTGCTCTATTGGAACTGATTTGGTTCACCAGAGGTTTGTTTTTAAATAGCACAAAATAAGACAGATAAGATTATGGTAAGGAAATCTATTATACTGAAAGCTGTGATTTTTTTCCCAACCCAGTTCACAGACCCTCTACTCAATTTACTCAAGTGAAGAATCTCTGCCTGAAGAATGCTATCAATATAAATATGAGAAACCCAGAGCTTACTTTAGTATTTCATATTTGCACGGTGTCTTATGTCGATGAGATCGATCAATAGGTACAAGTACATGGGGCTACCAGAGGGCACCAGAACATCAACAGAACTAAATATTAAAAAAGAAAATGCAACTTTTATATCCTTGTTCCATTTGATATGAGAACCAAACTGAATTTACTGGGATATTGTGGTATCTTTAAAAATTCATCAAAGAACATTGTGTCAATCTGGAAGGAGTAACAAGATTAATAAAAGATCAGTTTTCAGATCAGTTACAATATTTCCCCTCCCCCTGATCCATCAAGTTACCTCCTCTTGAGAGAGACTATACATAATTGTATTAATCAAATCAGTATTTATTAAGAATCTGCCATATGTCAGACCCTATGTTAAGAACTGAGGATAAAAAATATAATTTAAAAAATCCTCTTCTCAAGGAACTTACATTCTATCTGAGGAATCTATATATTACTGTATTGTAGCAAAGTTCTGATTTTTTAATATGAAAAATATGGAAATATGTTTAACAAGATTGTGATGTGTAGCCCATATTGGAAGAAAAGAAAGAAAGGAAACTCCAAATGGGCTCACAAGAGTCAGACATGTCAGAAACACACCTGAAAACCCATAGGAAATCCTACTTGACTTAAGCTTTGAAGAAAGTTGGGGGTTCTAAGAAGTGGAGAGGAGAAAAGTGGATTATAAGTATGGAAGACAAACAGTTTGTGTAAAGGCACAAAGATGAGAGAGAGATAGAAAATCATGAAGGAGTAACAGCAAAAAAAGTTTGAATGGATTGTTTGAATACATAAAGGGGGGGTAATGTGTATTAGCCTGGAGGTAGGTTGGAGCCAGACTCAGAAGAGCTTTAAAAGCCCATCAGAGAAGTCTGTCTTGGATTCTAGAGGCAAAAGGAAGTAACTGGAGTGCTCCCTCCCTGTCAGTCAGGGAGTGACATGATCAGACCTTTGCTTTAGTAGCATCACTTTGGCAGTGGTGTGGAGGATAGATGAATGGGGATAGGGCTGAGGCAGAGAGGCCAGTTAGAAGGCTGCTTCAATAATCCAGATGATGAGGGTCCGACCTAGAAGGATGGCAAGTGAATGGACACAACAGGACAGGGATGAGACACTAACCTGCTGTTCTTTAAAATGCAATGTGAAGACCTTTCCTTTAGAGTCTCCTGAGTCTTTACAATGCAGTTGCTAATTCTGCAGAGCCTAGTTGGCTAATTAAAGCTACAATTTAGTGTAGACATGAGCTGGACCCTGGCTCAAGCAGTGGAGGCACATGGCCAGAGGGGATTGAGACCACATGGGGTAGAGCTGGAAAATTAAAAAGTGGTTTGAGGTGTTTAGCTCTTGGAAATCAGTTTGTGAAATCCAGTCCAGAGGATGAAATGGATAGAAGAATGGAGGAATGGATAATATTTGTTAAGCTATTGCATTGCATTGCCTTCATGGAGATTATATTCCAGGGGTGCGACAACATATAAAGGGCAGAAAGAGTGAAGGGGGACATGAATCTTGAATGTTAGCAAGCAGGTTATCCTGTGTGAGCAGGGAATCTCCCTTTCCACTCTGGTGAAGGGCTGAGAGACTTGTGGGAGACTTACTGACAGTCTGGTTTTCCCTTTCCTCTCAGAAATGGCAAGAGAGTGAAGGCACATCTCTGAGGGATTCTGAGGAGGCTAATGATGAGATTATGGGTGCCAGAAATGCTTCCTACTCCTGTCTTTTCACGACTGTACCACATGTGCTGATTTGCTTTCACGATTCTAAGTCTGGGTGATTTGTAAGCTCCATGCAAGATCTAAGAGGAATTGTGATCTTAAATAAGTCATTTCTCTCTTGGCCTTATTTTCTTCATCTATACTTTTTTTTTTTCCTGAGGCTGGGATTAAGTGACTTGCCCAAGGTCACACAGCTAGGAAGTGTTAAATATCTGAGACCAGATTTGAACTCGGGTCCTCCTGAATTCAAGGCTGGTTTTCTATCCACTGTGCCACCTGGCTGCCCCCACTTTCTTCATCTAAAACTATAGCTAGTTTCTGAGATTCTTTTCAGCTCCCCATTTATAATTTTACAATTATCAAGAAAGGAAGGAGTTGTAATGAGATGGGGTTACATGAACCAATAAGAGTAGAACCCTGCAATAAGAGGGTCTGTATTCTTTATTGCTTTATGGAGGATTCTTTATTCAGGTTTTGAGGGATCTTGGTTCATTCTTTTGGCAGAATGACCTCTATCCTATTCAGTGGCTGAAGCTTCATTGCAACATGGTGGTGATTAATATGCCTTTTTATTGCTGCATTAAAAAGACATTTTCCTCCGTTAATGATACTGGAGAGGAACAAGAAAAGGATGAAAGTGAGCATATTTGGAGGATAGTATATTTCTAAAAATCAATAGCATTTTCTTTGTTGTTGTTCCATTGTGTCCTATTCTTTGTGAATCCATTTTGGGTTTCCTTGGAAGACATTGGATTGCTTTTCCATTTCTTCTCCAGATCACTTTACAGATGGGGAAACAGAGGCACACAGGATTAAATGACTCCAGGTCAAAAAAATTGCTTATAAGTGTCTGAGGCTACATTTGATGGTGAATCTTCCTGACTCCAGTCACTGAGCTCTGTGCAATATGGTTGAGAGCTGCTCAGCATTTTCTGAAGGAAGTCAGATAGAGGTGCAAGAGTCAGGTACACTATTTACCTACTTGAAACTAGTCTCTGAAGTATCCAGGACTTGAAGTGTGTGTCATAAGATCATGGATTCAGGGCTGGAATGGACCTTAAAGATCATTTCATTCAATCCTCTCAGATGAAAAGATAAACTAAGGCCAATGGAGGAGAAATAACTTGCCCAGTGTCACAATAGTAGTAAATAGAAGGGCCAGGATTTGAATCCATACCCACCAACTCTAGATTCAGTTCTTCTTCTACTGTGCCATTGAGTCCCCATTTTCATACTTTGTCTCTTGAAAATCTCCCCTCCCCCCCTCCCCGAGGCTGGGGTTAAGTGACTTGCCCAGGGTCACACAGCTAGGAAGTGTTAAGTGTCTGAGACCAGATTTGAACTCGGGTCCTCCTGCATTCAGGGCTGGTGCTCTGTCCACTGCACCACCTAACTGCCCCTCTCTTGAAAATCAAAACCAAATTGCTACTCTTAGGGAATTTGTAATCCTGGTGTAGGTTTGTTTATTGTCAATCAATCAATAAACAATTATTAAGCACCTTCTTTGTGCCAGTCACTCTATTAATTTTGTATCTTTGCAAACCCTCATCTTATTCACTTTCATCCCTCCCCCCCCCCTGCCAAATCCTACCCTGCATAACATGGCTGCCATAGAATCTATCTTAGGGTTATTGGCATCCTGGACAAAATGAACACTGGAACCTTCCAATTGCCCAGTAAGGACATCTCTTAATATGGGGATCCCCCTCCTACTTCTCCAGGGCTTTGAATTGATGCTTCTTGAACCAACCTGTTCTCTCATCACATGTTGGGACGGTAATCACCCAAAGTGTTACCCTTAGGCCCCTGAAAGAAGTCATGATCCCTCATCCCTTCACTTGTCAGGGCAAGTTGGTAGAGTGAACCCTAGGAGGAGTGTTTCTCCTGAAACAAAGGTACAAACTTTGCTTTCTTTGAATTTAAATTTTTATCCACACTACTTCCGATACTACACTTGAATGAGTGTGACAGTTAATCAATAAATTCTGGAAAAAATTCAAAATTAAAACCAAATTAAAACATTTTCATTAATCAGAGAGCTGGGCAGAAGGTAGCCATCTGGAAAAACTAAATTCGTGTTCTCACAAGGCAATAGAATGTTATTATACATCCAGTGTCAAGGAATATAAACGATATTATGTGTGTGATGGGAGGAGGAGGAGGGAATAATCATTTATTAAAATCTACTCTGTGCCAGGCACTATGTTAAGCGCTTGACAAATATTATCTGATTTGATCCTCACAACAGTCCTGTGAGATAGAAGCTCTTATTTTATAATTGAGGAAACTGAGGCAATCACAATTGACTTGCTCAGGATGATACTGCTAGTAAATGTCTGATGCTGGATTTTAATGTGGTTCTTCCTGACTTCAGCCCAGTGTTCTATGCCCTGGGCCACCTATTAGCTATTTACATGACTTTTACCTGGAGATCATGGGACTTAGCATAGATAGAGACCTTAGATCCTTCCTCTTTGCTTCTCTCCTACCTTTTTATATCTGAGGAAGCTGAGGACCTGGTCTCAAATCATATAGGTGAAGGGAATTAGAATCAGGCCAAGGGCTCTGGCTCCAAACCCAGGATTCCCTCTACTTCACTGCTGCCCTGACCCACATCATAATACCTGAGAATCTGCAGAGAAACCAAAGTGCTTTATCACAGCATCTTAATTTGGAGAAACCCCTGAGAGGCCATCGGAGCCCTTAAACATCAAATCTAGGGAGCACCACAGAGCATGGGGTCCTATCCTTTCAGACAAGAGCACTTGAACTTCAACTACAGCCTTAGACATTTTGTAGATGTATGATCCTGGATAAGTTGCTTAACTGCTATTTGCCTCCATTTCCTCATCTGTAAAATAGAGATAGTAATAGCACCTTGCTGTCATATTTGAATAAGAATCTCCTTTACAACATACCTTTTCTGGCCCCTTAATGATTAATATCCTTTTCTTTTACAATCATAACATATTTCTTTATCATATGTGAAATCCTCCCCACATAATGCAGGTTTCTGAAGGACAGACTCTATTTCTGTTTCATCTTTGTATCTTTCCCTCTAGCAAGTGCCTTCACATAACAAATGAGTCCCTGAAAGTCAACCAATCTGTGTTTGAATGCCTCTGGTGAAAGTAAACTCACTACTTCCTCAGACAGCTCATTCTGCTTTGGGATAGATTCTAATCATCAGAAAAATGTCCTTATATGACAGCCAATTTTGCCTCTCTGAGAATTCCCCTCAGCAATTCCCAAGCCTTTGGAGTCAGGTAGAAAAATTTGAATCTTTCTCCCACCTGAGGGGTCTGCAAACATTTGAAATGTCTGGTATCTGTCTCTTCACCAGGTTATAGATGTCTAGTTCCTTTGATCAATACTCCTACTGTATGACTCTATGGCCCTGTATCCTGCTGGTCACTTTCCTCTGGAATCTCTGCCCCTTATCTCCCAATATCTTTCCTAAAAAGTGGTGCCCAGAACTGAAAACAATACTATATGTGTGGTATGACCAGGTCTAACAACGGAATGATCAGTTGCCCGATGCTGGACATTGTGCCAAGGTTTTCCTCAGGATTTTCCTCAGGAATTTGAGTCATTCAATAACAACTTTTCATTTCTCTTCATACACACAGTATTTTATTATTATGCTTGAGAGATTTGGGGATGTTTCTAAAGTCTAGTGCTATTTGCCCCAAATGTCACAGCATCTTGAAGAATATTATAACTTGAAATTCTAAAAATGAAATATTATCTCCTTTCCTGGATCATTATTAATATCATGTCCCCTAATTGTTAGTATGGCCCAGGGTCTATTCTTTCTCTCAGTGACTTCAGTTACTTTCTTGGGTTTCATTTTTTATCTCCATTTACTTCTATTCAGATGACTCTCACATCTTATAGTTATTTCTCCTATAGTTCATTACCAACTGCCTAGTGGACATTTCAAACTAGACATCTATAAAAATCTCAAATTCATTAAGTCCAAAACTGAACTCCGCTTCCCCACTGGTCCCCAAAATCAATCCTACTTTTTCAACTGGGAAAAAATTCATCCTGTCATCAAGTACCATTTCTGGCTCCTTAATTCCACTCATCCCAGATATCTAGTCCTAGATCTTATGCTTTCTATTTCTAAGACCTCTTTTATGCTATTACAAGCCCTCATCATCACTCTCCTAGACAACCTTCTAATTGAGCTGCCTCCTCAAGTCCAATACATCCATCTTGTCTGACTCCAACTCTATACACTCCGGGAGTTCCCTTTTAACTATAGAATCCCCCCTGACATTTAAAGTCTCTCCCGACATGTTCCCAGCTTACCTTTCTTGTCTTGTTACACATCATTCTCCTGCACACTCACTACAGTAAGCAGAATTAGTCTTATTTACCCATTTTCTGCTCTATATCCTAATGCTAGCTATGCTTCATACTTGAAACATAGTCCGTCCTGATCTCTGGCTCTTAGCATCCTTAGTTCTTTTCAAGACTCAGATTTTAAGTGCCACCAAGTTCCACCTTTTACATGAAGCCTGTGGCTTTCTATTCAAACAAACCTTGCATCATCATTATTATTATTTTGCAATATGCATTTCCCTGGCAAATCTATAAGCTTCCTGGAAGCATGAATTGTTTTTTTTTTTAAATCTTTAACATCCAGAACATATCTGTCACCTAGTAGCCTTCTTATAAATATTTCTTCATTGATTGATTGATCCTTGGGGTAAAAATAGAGGTGAAACTTAAGTATTGATGGAAGAATATTGCTAAAATCACAAACCTTGAGCCAACAAAGTACCATTAATGCTCATGTGATTTTTTAAATCCTGCATTATTTTGCCCAACATAAACGATTATAGACAATCTAGACAGTTTGCTGTTGAAAGCCGCTTTTAAACTACAAAGGTGTTTTCAGATGTTAATAATCGACTACATAATACATCCACACGTGGAAAAAGATGTGTAGAGAGAGACTTTAATGCTTTACTATATTTAGCACACTTCCAAAGTTTTTTCAAATGATGACAAATGCATAAACATGTAGGAGTTTCAAAGTAATCAGACCATTCTTTGCAATTACGTTTGTGACATTTACAAATTCCTCTAACAGGATTTTTAAATACAAAGAACAACATTTCTAGATATACATGTTAGACTTGATAATTACTCTTTCTTGGCAGAGTGCTTGCCATTTCCCCCCCAAAAGCATTTGTCCATTCATGAGGCTCAGTATCATAATTTGAACACATAAGCATACATTATTCAAAGTGTATACTGTATATATAGACGATCTGTATATGTACAGCATACACGGTGCATCCAGCCTATAGTGGCATTTCCTATTACTACTTATTTGCAAGACATTCCACAGAATGATAGACTTGATGCTTATAAGATTGTTTATTTTGTTACTTACAAATGTTACTCCACAAAGCAATTAGTGTGTGTGTGTGTGTGTGTGTGTGTGTGTGTGTGTGTGTGTTTTAAGAGATTCTATGTCACAGCAAGATGGACTTTGTGGAATGTATTCCAAATGAGAAATGATAGGAGGATGCAGAACATAAATACAACTATTATCTTTATATTCTACCCTATGGGATGATGGGTGCAATGGAGGCTTAGTGGAGACTAACAGTGGACTACATAATATATACAGTTACTATAAAAGTTATATCTTATACCACAGTACTAAAAATAAAATATATTCCTCTCAAATAGTGAAAATAAGGTATTGTCCTCAACATTTGCGTCTCATACTTATCTCTTGTTCATATATTTTTTTTTTTGTCCTAAAGTTTTTTTGTTTTTTGTTTTTTTCTTTTCCTCCTAATGAACCAACACCCAATGTATTCCTGACATAATCACAACAGCCTGGGAAGGCAAGTTCCTGGCAGTCAGTGGCTTGAGGGAGGAGATAAGCATTAGCTAGTCATTTAAGTATCAGAAATACCCTTCTCTTACATTAATTAAATTAGAAAAATATAAATTATAAAGGACAAATGAAGGTAATTCACTTTTTTCAGGTATTGAAAAATTAAAAGGCCAACTGTGTCTTATTTTGAATACAGTCTTGGAAATATACAGTAACTGGTCTTCCTCTGGATGGATGAAGTAAATTACCAAAAAAATGATATAGACTTCAATGCATAAACAACAACAGTCTGCTGTATTTACTTAGTTAATGTTCCATGACACTCTGAGAGATAATTTTTGTGTTTCATTTAGGGGAGATATTTTATTATCCCAAACTTGGCATTTGTTCATTAACAAACCCCTTTCTCTCCTCTCCTGCCTTCCCTTCTCTTT
>NC_133619.1:17835845-17870845 GCF_048593235.1 Sminthopsis crassicaudata | reverse complement strand
AGCAGTTAGGTACAAATATTGTACATTTTCAATAGCCCCAAATAGCAAAGAATGCTTCCCTCTGCGATAGCTCTTAATGCCACTCCAGCAATACCCCAAATCATATTATTTATTTGGTTTAATTGTGTTATTTTTTAAAAATTCATATCTGTGATTTCATAGGAGAAATCCTGGCGTGGAAAGTTCCTCCCTTGGTGCAGATGGGCACATCCTGAAGAAAGGCAACTGAGAGTCTGGGAGAACTGTCTGCAGCACTGGTTTCAAATAAAACCAGTTTTTTCCTGACTCCGGCTGGGTTTTTATTTCATTTTATGCCCATGCTTTCTCTCCCAAAGTCCTATACCTGGGAGATGTTTAGGATTTCATCTGCAGTCCCTGTTCCCTTTTCTTTGGCTCATTTTCCCCCTTCATATTTGGTGCCATTCCAAGAGCCAGCCCTCCTGGGTCATGAGGGGAGATTGGATTCACCCTCCAGGCTTGACAATGACCCAGGGGAAGATCAGTTTCTTCCCTGCTGTAGCTGCCAGCTAAGGCTTTCAGGAGGATCTGTGCTTGAAGGGATGGTGGAGGGATGGTCCCCGCTTGCATTCTGAGAGGCTTTGAGACTTTCTTTTAAATTTAATTTAATTTTTAAAAATTTATTATTTTTATTTTTACAAATATTTTATGCATAGGTAATTTTCAAGCATTGACAATTGCAGAACCTTTTGTTTCAACTTTCCCCCTCCTTCCCCTGACCCCCTCCCCCAGATGGTAGGTTGACTAATACATGTTAAATATGTTAGAGTATAAATTAAATACAATCTATGTATACATGTCCAAACAGTTGTTTTGTTGTACAAAAAGAATCGGCCTTTGAAATAGTGTACAATAGCCTGGGAAGGAATCCAAATTCAGGGGGACAAAAATAGAGGGATTGAGAATTCTATGTCGTGGTTCATAGTCATCTCCCAGAGTTCTTTTTGCTGGGTGCAGCTGGTTCAGTTTGTTACTGCTCTATTGGAACTGATTTGGTTCATCTCATTGTTGGAGAGGGCCACGTCCATCAGAATGGATCATCATAGAGTATTGTTGTTGAAGTATATGAAAATCTCCTGGTCGGCTTTGAGACTTCCAAAGCACTTTTCTCCCACTGACCCAGTGAGGCAGGAACACGTGGTCACCCTCTGCATGCTCTCACAGTTTGAGTTGGACGACACCCGGGGCCATTAGAATGGAAGCTCTTTAAGGGAGGGGACTGTCCTGCTTTTTCCAAATTCTCAGCACTTAGTGTGCACTCACTAAATGCCCTTTGAATGATGGGTCGAAATTTCTGAATTTCACAGATAAAGAAACTGAGGCCCGAGAAATGAATTGTTTTGTCCAAGGTCACATAAGTGGAGAGCATCAGAGGGAAAATTTTAATCATATTGTCTGACCCCAGAGCCAGTTCTTTCTACTGAGTGAAAATGGGATTTGAGCTCAGGTAAGTGGAGCAGATAGAACATTGGATCTGGAGTCAGGAAAGCATGACTTTGAGTCCAGTCTCAGACACTTACTAGTTGTGTGATCCTAGGAAAGTCACTTCACACTGTTTGCTTTAGTTTCTTCATCTGTAAAATGGGCTGAGAGGGAAATGGTTATCCACTCCTCTATATTTGGCAAGAAAACTCCAAAAAGGATCAGTTCTCCACCTCCACCCCTCAACTTCTTAGCATGGCTGGGGCTGTTTCAGAAGTAGCCAAGGAAGACCAATTGAGGGTCCAGCTTGTCTGGGTCTCTTTTTGGCACCCACCATCAAATTTCTAAGGCCATTTTAATGAAGGAATTTGGAGCTTAAATCCTGGCTCTGGCACTTGGTAGTAACGCTTTGGACAAACCATTTCACTTTTTGCTGACTTTAATTTTCCTATTTGAAAGGGAATCAATATACGTGCTATTTACCTCTTAAGGTAGTTGTGAAATATCTATTTCTTAGGGCAGCTGGATGTCAAAATGGATAGAGGACCAGCTCTGAAGTCAGAAGGACCTGAGTTCAAATATAGCCTCAAACACTTAACACTTACTAGCTGTGTGACCTTGGGCAGGTCCCTTAACCCTAATTGTCTCACCAAAAAAAGGAAAGAAAAAAGAATATACTTCTGAAAACCTGAAAAAATGCCATATGAAGATGAGCTTTTATTTTATGAATACTCACAGATAAACCTTAGGTTGTGATTAATTGTGTAAATAGTTTTTGTTGTCATTAAAGACAAGAAGTTAAGATCACGAGGAATAGTTTTGTATCCTTTGGGATCCCATGACCAAAATTCTCTAGAAGATCGGTTCAGAAAGAATAATTAGTTCTCAAGGAGTAAACTGTGAAGAATCAATTCCAGTGAGGAGGACTCACTGCCTGCAGTGATCCTCCTCCCCATCTCTGTCTCCTGGAATGCCCATTTTCCTTCAAGCTTCTTCTTCTCAAGCATCACATCATTTTAGTGCTTCACGAGTCTCCACTCCGGTATGAAAAAAGATTATTTTGTATCACTGATTTCCCATGTGCATGACATTTCTCTCTTCCCCTCCTTATCATTTCCTGGAATATAAGCTCTCAGAGGGCAGACTAAAATTATTTTAGTCTTCTGTTTTCATATTCCAAGTGCCTGGTACTGGGGGTATTTAGTAAAAACTTGCTAAATAAATACACTGAAAGACTGTTTTATGACAGAGTAATCCATGGGAGTTACAAGAAGGGAAAACAGGCTTGATGGAAAGAAAAGTTTCCAATGATTATAATTAGCCCAGATTGAACTGGGTGGAGGGAGAGGGACCTTCTCTCACCCAAAGGCCTCAGTTCAGCTCTTGATGACCATGTACCAGGGATACTAGATCCGGTATTCCTGTTCAGGTCCAGGTTGGCTGAACGGCCCTGGAAATACCGTCTAACTTAAGATTTTTGGTGAAATTTCTGTAATTCAAGAAATATTTCCCTCCTTCATCTATATCTCAATTTCACACTTGAGGTAAATCATCTCAAAGCCATCAGTATGTGAACATATCTGTCTTAGGGAAATGATATATTTAGCTGTAAATCACAAAACCAAATTGGCAGCATTTTTTGTCACTTACATAATGTCTTCTCATTGGAATGGCTTTGTCACTATTTGTCAGCTTTTTATCATCACCTTATGGGCTGGGATGGTGATTCCCACTTTACAGCTGTCTAGGCTATGAGCTCCATGAGGAGAAGGACTTTCTCCTCTTTATTGGCATCCCTAGTACTTAGCACAGTGCCTGGTATACTGTAGGCGCTTGATAAATGCTTATTGATTGACTGACTGACTGGCTAGATAATCTAGAATCTGATGAAACCTAGAGTACAAAACCAATTCTTTCTTTCCAAATTGGTCACATTCTGCCCTCCCTGTTTGACCTTTTCAAAACCATCAAATCTGAAAAGGTGAGTTATGGGGTCTTCAGCAGTTGACTTATTGGCCAAAGCTCAACAATGGCATAGAATTGGATCCCATGGAGGAAGTCTGGGACGAGAAACATTTTAAATGGTCATTACTTCTAGACCCTTTTTTGAGGATCAGGAGAAAGGGAGGGCTATCTGAGATCCTTTTAGTGTTACCTCTCTAATCTGAGGCCCAGAATCCCAGTTTTGAGTTTACATAGATTAAGTACAATCCCTGATGGGGTCGGGTGGGAAGGGAGGGGAAGGGAAAAGCTCACAAATTATTTTGTTTTGGTTCATGCCCTCGATCAATATTTCCTTTAGGAATGACAATATTTGGCTCATTTACCCTCATCCAGAGTCTCTCTTAGGAGACATGAGAACATAGTCATATTTAAGTTTCTACAGATAGAGATAAAAGAGAGCTTTACTCCTATATAAATACTCAAGCTAAATATGTAAAATATATATATATATATATATATATATATATATATATATATATATATATATATATATATATATACACTTATACTAAATCTATATCTATCCCTATAATACACAATACTACATAATCTATAATGCTGGGCAACCTTTATTTTTTCCTAGAGAGAAATGCAAAAAACAAAACAAAACAAAACTCCCAGCAAGCCCCTCTCATCCTCACCTCCCATTACAAAGACCTCAAAGGAAGCTGCAAGTAGTTAAGATCATCTTTCCCTCTCATATGAGTCTCACCTTCCCTCTCAGAGACCCACATAAAATATACTGTCTGTAGCTGAGACTCTTCCGGAAAGGAGATAGAAAGGCTATGAGAAAGATGAGGCTTTGAGCCTAAGAGAGATATCGCCCCAATGCTTCACTGAACTCCAGTCTCCTCATGGATTTCTTTGGTTCTTCATACTTCTGGAACACTTTAAAGTTGGGGTCCCCCCCCCAATTTTTTGCTCTTGGAATTGCTAGAGAGTTCATCTTCACATTCTCAATAATTAGTAGTAGAGAGTGAGCAGTCCAAGCTATACTCTGACATCTCTGACCCTTGCTTCTGTTCTAGCTGGTGGGGCCACCTGGTAACTGGTAATTTCTCTGTGGTTCCCGAGCTGGAGTGGAACCTTCTCTTTTCTGTTGCAGTGGTTCTACCATTGCCTTTGGCTACTGGAATCTCTGAGACCATTTGTATCCCTTCTCTTCTGGATTCTCAGGGTGTCTCCTCTTTATGAGAACTCTTTGACCACTTTCGCATTGTCCCTCCATGGCTACCTTCTCTGGGGCCACATGATACTTCCGCTTCCCCTAGACCCTTTTGTTCTCCCATTGGCTCTCCAAAACTGCCATCTCTGGAATCACATGATCTCTCCTCATTATGTGAATCCCTTGGTCACTCTCTAATTGGTTGCCATCTCTGGGGCCATGTGGTATCTTTTCCATTATGGAAAATTCTTAGCCATCCTACCATTGCTTCTTCTTGGCTGCCATCACCAGAGTTGTGGAGATGAATAAAATCCATCTCCCAGAGATCCAAATCTACTCTGTGGATAGTCTCTTTTTCAGTTCCCATTTTAGACTTAGTCTTGGTTCTCTAATCTCACCCAGATCTGTTTGTTCCATTTTATAATCTTGAGCCCAAGGATGCTCAGATTCACTGCAGCTGGAATCCAAGGGTTGTTTCTATAATGAGCTGTCATCAAAGACAGGGCAGAAGTCTGATCCTTTAACCTTCAATTAGAGGCTGGATGATCACTTGTCAAGGATGTTGAAATGGGAATTCCCTTCATGTATAATTTGGACTAGAGGCCAGTAAGATTCCTTTCAACTCCCAGCTTCTATGATTTTTCAGGGGCATTGAAAAAAATCTTCAAAGACATATGGAAAATTCTCTTCTTTCAAGGACCATAAGTATAGAAGCTACATCTCTGAAGGACAAACTCTTATAATCTCTTGAACAAAAGAAAACATTTAGCAGATTTTATTACTGTGTTTTTATGTAAATATTGTCCTTTGATTTTTTTTTTCATTTTATTTATTGAAAAACAACAATAAATAGTTGGCCACTGTATCAACGTCTTTCTGAATTGCCTCCATTATTAGATTAGTTTTTATCCATCCCAATCTATATTTCAGATTTATAGACATGGAAAAGCGCTTGGGAATAAATACTTTCTCTTCTTAAGCATAAAAAATCAAAGCAGAACAATCACTCCCCAAACATTATTTAGCCGCGTGTCTTGATCCCTTTAAATCTATTTTTAGATTGATTTCTGATCTGACCATGCTTAAAATGAAACTGTGGGGATATGATATCAGGCAGCTCAAATGTCGCATTAGTAACACAATCATTGATTTTTAGATTTCCATTTAGACCAGCAGGCTTTAAGCAAAAACAACGAGATCCCCGTGGTCAAACTCAAACACTTCCTTCAACATTAATGAGCTATTTTTACTCAATATGATGGACGGATTTCTTTTCTGATGCCTTTCTCCCCCCAGCTCATACTGAGTAGCTGGTTCCCTCATGAACAGGCTTCTCAGACAGTCTCCTGTAAGTCATGAGCCTTCATGAAAAGCTTGGTCATGCACATATTCTGCAGGCAAAACCATACTCTGGGAAATTTGCTTGGCTAAGTAGGGAGGGCCAGACTTGCAAAGGAGAGTGTTGTAATCTATACCTACACGAAAACTATCAACAGATGACATTTGCCTATTACTCCTATGATGTGTGTTCACACAAAGAAAACGTACTTAGATTAGAATGTGCATTTTATACAGTGAGATGATATTTTTTGCTAATTGCTAAATTGCTCATTTGATGTCACATAATGTGTTCAAGGACAATTTACAGCACACTATACTCACACTACTAGCTTAATGGGTTTCAATTTGTTTTTGCTGATATAGTAAGACCAATTACAAGTTCAGTAGTGATAGAAACTCGGGGAAAATTAACTTTGTGCTTCACTGCTTTCATAGAGAAACTCTTGGGGAGTTATTGACAAGGAAATGGATGATAAATATTTTCTTTCTCCTCTCTATACAAATATGCTTTAAAAACAAATAATTATAAGTAGATGCTATACTTTTACTTTGACATAAAAATGTACATTATACTATTCCTATTTCCTGTATCTTCTGGATAAAAACAAATGTACTGTATCATTTGAAGATTCTTTGTTCTTATTCTTTAATTTGTTCTTAAATCCCAGTTCTTCTTGCACTTAAAAAAAAGTAAAGTAAGTAAAAAAAAGTAAAAAACCAAACAAACAAGCCTGCCTTCTGTTATGTGATTCTTTCTTCTTATTCTTTAATTTATTCTTAAATCCCAGTTCTTCTTGCACTTAAAAAAAAAGTAAAGTAAGTAAAAAAAAAGTAAAAAACCAAACAAACAAACCTGCCTTCTGTTATGTGATTAAGAGTTGAGTCCAATGTATACATATATTGTATTTAGCTTATACTTTAACATATTTAACATGTATTGGTCCACCTGCCATCTGGGGGGGGAAGGAGGGGAAAAGTTGGGACAAAAGGTTTTCCAATTGTCAATGCTGAAAAATTACCTATGCATAAAATTTTTGTAAAAAAAAAATAAAAATATAGGCATAAAAAAGAGTTGAGTCCAATTGGTTGGCACATTGTAAGTGCTTAATAAATGCTTGCTGATTGGTTGGAACATTCTGAGCAGTAGATGGGGTTTGGGTAGCAGAAGAGAGAATTCTGGTCCCTTTAACGTATAGGACAATGATCCAATGGAGCTGCTCTTCCTGTCCCTACTCAGCCTGGGAATCATGTCCTCAGAACATAGCTATTTCTCATCTTTAGAGTTGTAAGGGCAATTTTAAGGAGTTGGGGGATTGTATGAACCCCTAAATAATTCATTTATTTACCATCTCCCTCATATTCACTTGGCCAGCTACCCTTGCCCCCAGCTAGTCTGTCAGTTCATGATTCCTCCCTATGCTCTAACAAACTGATTATTGCTCCAACCATTCATATATTCAATATTCATAATAACCAAATAGCATAAGTTAGCTTTCACAAAAGAATCTTTACTGAGAAGATCTATAATAACCAAAGTATAAATCATCTCCTCCCCTCCCCCAACTAGGGAGTACCATCCCTATTAGGTCATGCAATCGATAGAATGTGGTTTCTGAAGTTAAAAAGGCTTGAGTTCAAATCTAGATTCAGAAACTCATTGGCCATGTGACCCCGGGAAAGTCATTGAATCTCTCAGCCTTAGTTTCTGCAACCATAAAATGGGATAATAAGGATAATTACCTCATAGTGCTGTTGTTATGAGGATCAAATGGGACAAAATTTGCCAAAGTACTTAGCACAGTGCCTAGCACACAGTAGGCACTTGTAAATGCTTGCTCCCCTCCTTTCTTCTGTATAACTCCATCTCTGGAGAGAGTGAGTGCACTTAAGCTTATAGTGAGAGTCTCAAAGCATTCCTTACATCAAGTTCACTTCTGGCTGTTGCATGAATGTGTAACTGCCAGGAGGGCATGTTACAAATGTAGCTTGATGAGATGTGCGGTTCCCACAAAACAAGAGAAGGGACTTGTAAGGCTCCTTTAAATGGGCGGGCACAGCACAACAGCAGATTGAGTGGCCTAGAAGTATTCTCTGTGGATACAGGACTGCCCTGTGGGTGGGATCCTGGCCATATTGAGATAGCTTCGTAATGGGTGACGGCTCTCTCGCTGGTTGGCTGTGTGTGTGACCTCACAGGCCCTTTATAAGCCCACTGCAGACAGCAGTCGCTCTCTTTAACCTGGCTCCCTAGCCTGGGGTAGCTGAGCCAAGCGGATGGATAGTCAAGAAGTAAGGAGTTTGGTAGTGAACACGTGGGTCTTCAGACCAGGTGTTCACTAGGGAGCTGACAATTGTAACTGCCAGGAGGGCATGTTACATGAATGGATGAATTGGTGAATTTACAGAACATGATATGTTGGCTGTCTGGTCAATCACTCTCGGCTTGGGTCAAGCAGATTTCTTCTCAGGGTCACTTTGTCTCTTGAGGCTCAGTCTCTATAACCAGGACCCTAGTGCTGGACCACTGGTGGCTCTTTTAACCGAGGTTATTCCATCTCTGATACTCACTTCAGATCAGGGAAGTACAAATTCAATGGAGCTGAAAGAAAGAAGATCGCCATGTTGTACGAAGCTGAGGAATAGGTTTCTCCACCTAGAAGCTTGTCTGATTTCTTCCTTAATCAAAATCCACCAGGGAAAGAAGGGGCAAGTTCCTCCACTGGGGCCCTATGTATACATACTCACTTCCAGTTCAGCAGCCAGTTGCATAAGCTTTTGATCACCATGCAATAACAGGAAGCAATGAAAGAAGGCTTAGACTCTTCCATTATGCATCATCATAGCTCTCCAGGCCTCCATGTGGGGTGAGAGCAGGTAAAGCACATTTCTCATGCTCGAAGAGTCGGCTCCTCATTGGCCAGTCTGAGGCACTGCCCAGTGTTCACCGAGCTGGAACGTACTCCAGGCTGCAGATGAGATGGGTCATAGTGAAGGATAGCAGCGTTATCCAAGTGGCCCAAGCTTCTGAAAGAAAGACCTTGGAAAGAGGGATTGCATGATAGGGTGTGACAAGGATGGGATGGAGGTTAGGCTGCTGTCAGATAAAAATGATTAAAAGAAGCAGAACTCTTTTAACGTAAACAAGAGAAAATTTATTAGGTGGTCTTGGATAGGTCCGATGACTGTCTTCAGGTTTTTGGAGGGCTGTCTTATAAAGCAGAAAGAGAAGAAAAATGACATAGTGGTCAGGTCTTTCAGTCAGAAAGAAAGGTGCAGGGTCAAATCCTGCTTCAGGCACTCAAGACCATGGCCAAATTACTGATTCATTCTGAATGAACGTGTCCTCTTCTCTAAAATGGGGCCCAGAATAGCATCTACCTCTCAGAATTGTTGCCAAATGAGGCACTATATGTAAAGTGCTTTGCAAACCTTTGAGCCTATATAAATGTCAGCTATTAATATCATCCTTAGGAATCTAAAAAAGGATTCAACTTGTTCTGTCTGGCCCGGAGTGAAGACTGAAATTTGGCTAGAGTTTTACTTCTATGGAAAGAGAAGCTTTCTACAAGAGAGCTGTCCAGCAGTGCTATGGGATGCTTGGGGAGGTCCCAGGTTCCCATTGCTGGAGGCTTTTAAGGATAATCTCTTTTTTTCCCCCTTTACTAAAGCTTTTTTATTTTTTGAAACATATGCATGAATAATTCTTCAACATTAACCCTCGCAAAACCTTGTGTTCCAATTCCCCCTCTTCTCCCACTCCCTCCCCTAGATGGCAAGTAGTCCAATATATGTTAAACATGATAGAAATATATGTTAAATCCAATATATGCATATATTTATACAATTATCTTACTGCACAAGAAAAAATCAAATCAAACCAGAAAAAATAAGAAAGAAAAGAAAATGCAAAAGAATAATGTCTATGACCTCTCTCTCCTCTGATAGGTTGTGAAGGGGACTCCTGTTCAGAGGCTGATGGTATCATGTGGCCTCTGAAATCCCTTCTTCCATCTCAGAACTGCTATGAGTCATAGGAATCTCTATCTGCATAATCAAAAATAAAATATTAAAGCTTGTTAATAGGTCTTTCAAAGTGATATTTTGGCAAGCTCTCTAGACCATGTTTACTGCATCTTTGGTTTAGAATTACAGTAAGTCAATATGAACATTTAAACATAATTTGGAGTCTATATGAAATATTGGATGCTGACATTGATTTTGACTTATTTAAGCAATAAAGTGTTACACGAAAGTTGTTGTCAATTCAGCAACAATAACTGGAGAATATAGCTGCTGGCTTAGGCAGTCAATAAGTGTGACTTTTTGAATAGCTGCTGCAGCCAGAGTAAAGTTTTAGCAATATGGTTAATTAAAAATGATAATTGAGCCTATTGAGGTCTTTGCATAAAGGATCTCCTTTGATTCCCACAATAACTCTGTGTGGTAGGTACTGCCCATTATGCAGATGAGAAAAAGAGCTGAAGTGAAGTGCTTTGAAGTCTTTTTGATCAGAACCATTAGAACCAACATCACTTACAATCCAAATCTAGTGCCTTCTTTGATAGATCTTTTAGAGTGTCAAGGTGAGCTTTAAATCTTGTTCCTGATTTTTAATCTTAATTCTCTGTTTTTAATCTTATAGTCTTAAACTGGCAATAAAGCAACACAATGAAACTATCAATGAGCATATACAATATGGCCATGCAATAATCACTTACATTGATATAAAACTTTAAGATTTGCAAAACACTTTACATGGACTATCTCACCTAATCTTCACAATAGTCCTGTGAGGTAGGTGCTATTATTATTCTCATTTTACAGAAGAGGAAATGAAGGATGTGAGAGGCTAAAGGTCAATTTTCCAAGCACAGTCTCTCCATTATGTAAACTGCCTTTAAGTACTTGTAGACTTAAACACACACACACACACACACACACACACACACACACACACACACACACACACACACACGCTCCACAGCATAGCATAGTGAGCATAGTATTCTACTTGGTCCGGATGCCTCCGTCTCCTTGTTGCCTTCCACTCTGTGTAACTCTGCATAATCCACTTAGTTCTTCAGAGCCTCAGTTTCTTTATCCAAAAAAAGTATCCACTTCACAGGATTGTGAGGTTCACATGAGCTAATGATGTCAAGGACTTTGTGGATCTTTAAGTGTCATGGAAATTTTGATACGATGATGATAATGGTGATGATGATGATGATGATTTCATTAAAATTCTCCCATAACTCACTGGGACAGAAAAGATCCTGGATTCTTGAAGGCTTTGCCAGTGGGAGTCATTGAACTTGAAAGACTCCTAGTGTAGACCTGGTGAGAGCCATGTGACTGTCATCTGACTAAATTTAAAAGAGACCATAAGGTTGGCTAGTGAGATTTTGGCTTGGAAAGGCAGCAGGATTGATATCTGTATTAACAAATTTTATTTTATTTTTTTATAATAGCTTTTTATTTTTTCCAAATACATGCAAAGATAGTTTTCCACATTCACCTTTACAAAACCTTGTGTTTCAATTTTTTCTCCCTTTCCTCCTCCTTCTCCCATACACACATACCCACCTATAAGGAATGTAGAGGAGGATAATGCGAAATATTGAGGAGTTGATTTTTTTACCAACCCATTTTGGTCCAGCCAATGCCAGGATCTCCTTGTACTTGAATCTAGGAACTTGTTCCTAAAGAGATAATGAGATGTGACCATATCTTTGAAGTTAGATTCATTTTACTTCCTATAATTCTTGAGCTCTCCGGGCTAGGTAATTGGTCAAAGATCTACTCCCCTACAGAGATAAGGCTAAAAACGTAGGGAACATTGCCATATAAGAGTAATCCCTTAACTTTATTTTAATATGTATTCTGTTAGTGATGGAGATTTCAGAGAAGAAAGATGGTATTCCTACATTTCCGCATGAGGTTGATTATTCTGGTCATGGTAGTGAAAGATGGCTTGAAAAGAGAAGAGAGAAAAGGCGGAAAGATTTGTCTGAGGCTATTTGAACAGTTTAGGCAGGTGGAAATGAGAGGCTGAACTAAGATGGCGGCAGGGGAAATAGCAAAGAAGTGTTTTGTTATCAACAGGTAATGAGAGCAAGTGACAGCTTCGATCTAAGATGTGGAACAGAGCAAAGAGTCAGAGAATGGGAACATGGGATAATGATTAGTAGTATTGATTGATTAGTAGTATCAATTGATTAGTATCAATTGATTGATTAGTAGTATCAATTGATTAGTATCAATTGATTGATTAGTAGTATCAATGACCAAAAAGAGGGTGGAGAGTTAGTGGGAACTTAGATGTGCAGGAAGAGATATGCTCTAGTTAGCATGCGATATGGGTTGGATGGAGTCCATAAAGCATCTTTGCATAGAAGTAATGGTTAAAGCCATGAGTAACGACAAAGATGGATTAGGGAGAGAAAAGAGAGAGAAGAAGCCCAAGTGTAGATTCCTGGGGACCAATAGAATTTCAAGATCTCAGAATTTCAGAGTTGGAATGAACCTGAGCCACCATAGAATCCAACCTCTGCTCTCCCAAATTCTCCATTAGGACGTATTTGATGATAGGTATCCAGCCTTTGCTTAGAAACCATTGCATCCTGAGGCAGCCTCTACAACTTCTGGATGTCTATCAATGTTAAGGAGTCCTTCTTGAAATCAAGCTTAAATTCATCTCTTTGCCACTTCCATCTATTGTTCCTAATTCTGCTCTCTGGGGCCAAGTAAATTAAGTCTCTCATGTAACAGGAGACAGTTATTATATTCTCCCTTGGGTCCTGTCTTCTCCAGAGCAAACTTAACTTCATAAGCCCAAACCCTCCACCATTCCTCATGTCTTCTATTGGGATTCATCAGTTTATCGATATTTGGAACTAGAATGAACAGAAGTCTTTTTCCCCCCCTGAGGCTGGGGTTAAGTGACTTGCCCAGGGTCACACAGCTAGGAAGTGTTAAGTGTCTGAGACCAGATTTGAACTCGGGTCCTCCTGAATTCAGGGCTGGCGCTCTATCCAATGCGCCACCTAGCTGCCCCCTGAACAGAAATCTTAATGCCCAGAACAAACACTATACGTAAATTGTGGTCAGAGTAGGATAGAGAGTGTAGCAGATACATTGCTGCTTTATTTCCAGAAGCCATGGAGTCCAGCCCTCACTGGCTTTTTGTGACTGTCCTGTAATATGGTAGACTTCTTTGGGGCTTGTAACCGAATAATAATACCTCTCACCTTTTTCAGAAAAATTGCTATCTATCCATGTTGTCCCCATTTTGGACTGGGAAAGCCACTTTCGAACCCAATGGTTTTGCATTTACCCCTAGTGAATTTAATCTAATTAGACCCAGTTTGATAGTCCAGCTATTGACTATCATTCAGTGTGTTCACTAACTTTGTGAACCTACACTTTGAGACATCCAAGCAGAAATTTCTCTCTCAGAGGAAAGTGTTGTCTTATAGGACTCTATCCAAGTCAATGATAAAATTGCCAATCTTCATGGGGCCAAGCAAAAGTTCCTGGGGCACTCCATGGGAGACGCCACTGGTGATCTCATCAGTTCCTATGGCTTTAATTATCATCTCTCTGCTAATGATTCTCAAATCTAATTATCCAGCCCTAACCTCTTTGCTGACCTCCAATCTCACATGTCTAATTGCTTATTGGACATCTTGAACTGGATATCCTTAGACATCTTAAATTCATCATGTCCAAAATGGAACTCATTATCTTTCCCCCCAAACCCTCCCCTCTTCCAAACTTACCTATTACTACACAGGGCCCCATAATCCTTCAGGTGATCTTAGTTTGCAACCTAAGTGTCATCCTTGACTCTTCCCTCTCTTCCTTCCCTCCCCTACGTTCAACTTGTTGCCAAGTCCTGCTGATCCTACCTCCCTCACATCTTTCAATAAATACCCTTCTCTCTTCTGATACTTTCACCTTCCTGGGGTGGACCTCTAACTTCTAATAGCCTCATGCCTCGGTTATTGCCAAAGTCTCCTTGCTGACTTCCCTGCCACAAGTCTCTCCCCAATTCCAGGCTGCCCTTAACCCAGCCAACAAAGTGATTTTTTCCCAATAGATAGATCTATTCACGTCAACTCTGGACTCCATAAACTCCAATAGTTCCTTATTGGCCCCAGAATCAAATATAACAAAATCCTTTGTTAGATGTTGACGTCCTTCCTAACATCTCTCCCTTACCTTTCCAGTCATCTTATACTTCATAATCCCATCACATGCTCCTCAAGCCAGTGACACTGGCCTCCATTTTATCCCTAGATTCTGGGACTTTTCCCTGGCTGTCCATCCCTCATACCTGGAAAGCTCTCCCTCTTTCATTGCTGCTTCCAGGTTTCCATGGCTTCCTTCAAGTCCCATCTAAAACACCATCTTCCATAGAAATCCTTTCTTTATCCTTCTTCATTATAGTGGCTTCCCTCTGATGATGATTCCCATTTTATCCCATACTTTGCTTGTGCTTATTTCTCTCTCCTATCAGACTATCAACTCATTGAGGGGAGACGCTGCCTTCTGCCTTTCTTTGTATCCCCAATTCTTAGCATAAAGCCTGGTATATAGGTTGTTGTTTCATTTTCAGTTGGGTCTGACTCGATAACTCCATTTAGAGTTTTCTTGGCAGGGATACTGGAGTGGTTTGCCATTCCTACTCCAGATCATTTTACAGATGAGGAAACTGAAGCAGAAAGGATGAAGTGACTTACACAGAATCACACAGCTAGGAAGTGTCTGAGGCAGGATTTGAATTCAGGTTTTCCTCACTCCAGACCCTTATTTACTATGCTACCCTTTAGCTTTCCACTTAATAGATTTATTTATAATAAATGTTTATTGACTAATTGACTTCCTTTCAGGTTAAGATTGAAAAATAATGATAATTATGATAATAGCTAGCATTTATACAGCACTTTAATTTTGCAGATGCTTTACATATTGTATCTCATGCAATTCTCCCAACAACCCTGGAGGCTAGGTGCCATATATTTTCTATATATATAAATTTCTATATATGTTTGTATATATTTATATATATATGTATGTATGTATGTATATATATATACACATATGAAAACTGAATGCAGAGAATTAAAGTGCCATCTTTAGCCTGACATAGTTATATGTCTAAGTAAATGGGTGAGGCAGGATTTGAATTTGGTTCTTCCTGTCTCCAAGTCTAACACTCTGTCGACTGTACCACTTAACTGTCTGGGAAAAGATAAAAAAGATGAATGATTACTCTTTGGATCCAGTGATTCAACCAGGTCTAAAAGCATCTAATTTTATTAGTATTGACTCCACTATTCTCTATCCTTCCCATAAAATTAGCATGAAAGACTTTGTCAAATGATCTTCTTGTTGTTATTCATCTTTCATTTTCAAAGAGGACCAAAAATCATTTGCTAAAATTTAGGTGAAGCACAGGATAATATTACTACAGTGTAGCAACCCTTCAGAAAAAAAGAAATAAGGCTAGTCTGGCATCAGGAAGGGCATCAGGAGCCAATGAGATAGAGAGTCTAAAAATAGAGTCTATAAAGAAGAACAAAGAGAATAGGGTGTCTCCGAAGTCAAAAGAGTAAATAATGGCCAATAGGACAGAGTGGTCAATAATGTCAAAAGTTACACAAAAATCAAGGGGACTTTGAATAATTCCAGTATATTTGGTTATGATTAGGAACTAATTGGTGACTTTTCAAAGATCAGTTCAAGTCAAATGATAGGTATAGAATCCTGATTGCATATTAGTAATAACAAATGTATGAGGCAACCATGGTAGGAAACAGTTTCGTCTTGTCTCAAGTCAACTGCCAAGACTTGTTCGTTCTGCCTACATGTTTCTCTCATTTCTCCCCTTCTCTCTACTCATGTGACATTACTATTCTATGTCAGTCTCTCATTATATCTCAGCTGGATGACTGCAATAGTGGCCTAATTGGTCTCCCAACTTCCAGACTCATTCTTCTCTAGATCATCCTCCATATTATTCCTAACAAATTCTTCCTTAAGCATGTTTCTTTAATATTCAAGAATGTTCAATGCTCCCTAGTGCCTCTGGGACAAAATTAAATCCATTCAGTTGGACATTTAAAACTTTCCACACATGATTTAATAACCATAATTATGAAGGAATGGAGAGCTTGGAATACAATATTCCGGAGAAAGCAAAAAATTATAAACTTAAAGCAAAGAATAACTTAGTTAGAAAAACTAAATATAATTATGTAGGGGGGGGAGAGAAATAGATCTTTAATAAAATCAAGGATTTCCAAGAATTCCTGATGAAAAGACCAGAGCTATATAAAAAGTTTGAAACTCAAGCACAGGAATTAAGAGAAACATTAAAAGATGAGCGGAATAAACAAGAATAAAGGTTTAAATTAGAATAGACTATCATCAGGGTCTTCGTAGTGGGGGTTTTTTCATAGTAGGATGATATATCAAAAAACTCTTGTACAATTTTAGTTTATTATTATTCAATAATTATTAATATGTATACATATTATGTATATTATATATATGTATATATATTAATATGTATATAATATATATGTTGATATATATATCAACAATACTTATGTAGGGCATTCATAAGCAGCCTGGTAAGGTGCAAGTGTTATTCTCACAGACAAACAAGCTAAGGCTAAGAGTTAAAATAACTTGTCCAAGGACACTTGGTTAGTAGATGTTGGACAGAACTTCTAAATCTATAGAATGTCGAGCAAAGAATGGATCACCACCAATCATTGGATGTCATGGAGAACATTCTTGGCCAGGTTGGACTCAATTACTTGAGAGATAGTTGTAGAACAGTGGAAAACAACACTAGGTTTGAAACCCAAAGACATGGTTTCAAGTACCAATTCTGCTACCTATTTCATGGGTGATGTCAGACAAAGCACTTCATCGCTCTGATTTTCGTTGACTCATTTGTACAAGAAATGAATAGACTAGATAACCTTTCAAGTCCCTTCTAATTCCAACCATGACACTATGGTCTCTGAGGTCCTGTGCAACTGTGACTCTTTGTCAAACATGTATCCCTTCATGCATCACAGCTGCTCTAAGATCTTTTTGAATTTCAAGAGTCAATGGTCCCTCTATATTCTTTGTCAGAATGCTCAGCCTTTCCCCCCATTCTCCAGTAGAAATAGATCCAAAAGGAATAAAGTTTGAAAAGAAAAAAATGAGAGCAGGGAACCCATTTTAAAATTTCCATTTCACATCTTAGATGTTTCACAGGAAGCGACAAATCCAGGCTATGGAGCTATTTGGTAATTATCACTCATTTGCTAATTTATGGACAGGAAAAATATGATTAAAATCAGTTTCTGTACATCTGTTGATTAGGTATAAGCAGTAATGACAGTCATCAGCACACAGCTAATGATCAGAGAGAAGGAAACATTTAGAAGGTCATTGTTAAATGGGCAAACAGAAAATCTCAGCACAGGAGCAACCTAAGCAAGGCAGGGCTTCCTTTTGAAGCCTGAGACTCAACCTGTGGAGTCCTTTTAAGCAGAACTCATGAAAGCAGTTAATTACATCAGCCTTGAAAAGCCAACTTTTCACCAGTTTCAACCTTGATAAATGAGCTTGGAGACTGAGTCTTTTGCCAATCAATACAGAAAATAGCCATCATGCTAGGAAAAGTGCTAATATATTTCAACATTATATCAGTAAAAAGCTGAAAGAACTTTGGATTTTGATTAGCTCAAGCCCTCAGATACTCCCCCTCCCTGCAACAGATCATGACTTGGATGAGTATGGCTGCTGCTGCTACTGCATTTGGACCACGTTAATATTGGTAGAGCCATTATGACCCTGCAGGCTGAGAAGTTCTACACTCAGTGGATACAATTCCCATCGGAAAATGGAGATTAATGATCTCCCAAATGGGGAAGCACAAAATTTCAGATCTTAGTAGTGATAACTACAGCTCTTTAGGAGACCGCATATCAGAAGCTCTTTAGTTCTTGCGATCATCATGCCCAAAGTCTAAAACCGGCATCATTAATGGAAAGCCAGGCTAATGTAGAGGAACATCGAATAGAGCAGGAGCAAATGGGACTGTGGGCCTGATTTTTGAATGTGATTCTCACAAAAGACCATTTAAAAAGGAAGACAGTTCTAGGTATCCCAGTGAACCAACAGTAATGCCCTGAATTTCCTTGGAAGGGGCAGAAAAGATCCTATAGAACGTGGGGGTTAGGGGAAAAGAAGAATGATGTTCAGAGCAAAGAAATAGAGTCGGGCGCTACAAAAGATGCCTCTTGCTGACTAATACA
Source organism: Sminthopsis crassicaudata (assembly GCF_048593235.1). NCBI lineage: Eukaryota > Metazoa > Chordata > Mammalia > Dasyuromorphia > Dasyuridae > Sminthopsis > Sminthopsis crassicaudata. The sequence goes on along the minus strand of NC_133619.1, from coordinate 17,852,572 downwards.
GCTCAATGGGATGCAAATATTTATCACGTGCCTTTGATATGCTAGGGATATAAAGATAACCCAAGACATAGTTCTTTCCTCAAGAAGCTTATTATCTAGTAGGGAAGAGAGACATATACTTCTAGTTGGGAAGAACAGCAGCATGGGGAAAGTAGCACCTGAGCTGGGCCTTCGAGAGAAAAATATTAACTGGTTAATTGGAATGGAGAGAAAATCTCTTTCAGATTTGGAGGAAAGTGTGTATAAAAACAGCAGGTAGGATTGGGCAGGATGAGAGAGTTTAATGGAATGTAGAGCTCACTAAAGAGAGAAGCATGAAAATAGCTGGAAAGTAGACGGTAGAATGAATGGGGAGGATGGAGAATGTCCTTGAACGCCAGACCACAAAGTCTGTGTCTTGTTTCATAGGTGACTGGGGGAGGGAGAACACAAAAGGTCTTTGATGAGAGGAGTTGTCTTGTAGAAGGCGGATAGATTGGAGAGGGAAGAAACTGGAGGTAGAAAATCTCATTAGGAGATGATGGCAAAAGTCCAGGTGTGGGCCCAAGCTACAGCTGGTTAAAAAGTCACAAGGGGAAGAGAACGGATGAAGGATTGTGACAGATACGTGAAGGGCATTAACAGGATTTAGCAAATGGCAATGTGTGTGGCCAACAGAGCGGGAACAATTGACGCGGTTACTGCATTTTAGAGACTGGAAAGAAGGTGGTACTGTCAACGGAAACAGGAGAGATGGAAGAAAGCTGGGTGAAATTGGAGGAGGCAGTACTACTATGCTGCAGGCAAATGGAAATATAGCACGCAAGGGACCCAGGAGTCCTTAGTTCCATACCTCTTCATTTTGTCTTCAGTGCTGACTTTTTATATTTCTTCCCTCTTGTTTTATTGAAAGTTGTAGTCTGTTTAGGAGAGAGACTTGAGATAAAGGTCCTTCAGATCCTATGAAATAGGTACTAGGTTCACCACAATCATTTTTGCTGGAAAAGAATTGACTTGGAGGCCGCTTGGGGCTGGAGGCTGGAGAAGGAGACATTTGCTTAATGCTCCAGTGATGCAACCCTAGGTGTTCATACATGGTCATTCCATAATAAGCCAGGGAGTGTATTATGGCTCCAGAGACCAAGATGAAAGTCCCTGCCTTCAAAGAGCCTACATTCTACTGGGTGAGACAGAGAAGTAAATGATAAATACAAAATAAATACAAAATAACCTGAGAGGAAATGGCACTATCAACTAAGCATTGGGGGGGGGATTGAAGTAGGATGTAATCTTATAGGAGAGGTTTAATCTAAGAGAACGTTAGGGATTCTGAGAGGCTCCTTTATATAACTCTATAAGGCCCAGAAGGTGGACCACTATTACTATCTCCATCTTGTAGACGAGGAAATGAATTCATAGACAATCATCCAAGGTTACTCAGCTCTGAAGTGTCAAAAGCAAGATTAAAACAGAGGTGTTTCTTTACTTTTAAGACACTTTTCATTATATTATGCCTTCTGGAGATGTCATTGTGTCACAGCAAATTCAGTTGTGAGACAGAGCAGTATAAAAGGTAGTCTATGGTTTTGTTTTTGTTTTTGGTTTTTTGCTGAGGCAATTGGGGTTAAGTAACATGCCCAAAGTCACACAGCTAGGAAATGTTAAGTGTCTGAGGGCGGATTTGAACTTGGGTCCTTCTGACTTCAGGGCTGGTGCTCTATCCACTGCGCCACCTAGCTGCTCTGGTAATATTTACAGCAAGAAGGATATTGCTCTCCTGGATGTCAGCACTCTAGAGCAAAGTCAATTTAATCTTGTACTAGTCACTTCTTATGTAAAGTTGTCAAGACATCTTTACGGGTTCATCCATCTTTGTCAGTAGAGAAGAGTGGATCAATGGGCTTCTGACCAAAGCTTGACTCAAGTGCCTTAATATAATCATAATCATGGGGTTTGGAGCTCTACTGGTAATTATCTAATCCAATCCCTTAATTTTCAAAGTAGTAGAAGCCGAGGGCGAAGGGACTGATCAGGGTCACACAGGGAGAAAGTGGCAGAGGCTTGTTTGAAGCCAAGTCAAGTTCAGTTTACATCTTATGGCCTGTTAAGCACTGAACCTCAGCGTTGGCAGGAACCAAGTGGTCCTGTGATGATAAATAGTAATGAGGGCTTTTTTCTTTCTCTCTTTTTAATTGAAGTTTTTAATTTTTAAAACATATGCAAGGATAATTTTTTCAACACTGACCCTTGAAAAACCTTGTGTTCTAATCCCCTCCCCTAGATGACATGTAATCCAATATATATTAAACATGGTAAAAATATTTTAAATCCAAAATAGGCATAAAGATTTATACAACTATCTTGCTGCAACAAGAAAAATCAGATGAAAAAGGGAAAAAATGAGAAAGAAAATAAAATTCAAGCAAACCACAACAAAAAAAGTGAAATGCTCTGTTGTAATCCACCATCAGTTCCCACAGACTTCTTTCTGAGGGTAGATGGCTCTCATCATCATAAGATCATTGGAACAGTTCTGAATCATCTCATTGTTGAAAAGAGCCATGTCCATCAGAACTGATAATCACATAACCCTCTTGTTGCTATGTGTAATGATTTCCTGGTTCTGCTCATTTCACTCAGCATCAGTTCATGTCAGTCTCTCCAAGCCTCTCTGAAATCAGCCTGCTGGTCATTTCTTGCAGAATGATAGTATTTCAATATACCACAATTTATTCAGCCAATCCCCATATGATGGGCAGCCACTCAGTTTCCAGTTTCTGGCCACTACAACAAGGGCTGCCACAAACATTCTTGCACATACAGTCCCTTTCCCTTCTTTAAGATCTCTTCAGGATATAAATCCAGTAGAAACACTTCTGAATCAAAGAGTACGCACAGTTTGATAATCCTTTGGGCATAGTTCCAAATTGGCTCCAGAAGAGTTCACAATTCTACCTCCAATGTATTAGTGTTCCAGTTTTCCCGAATCCCCTCCAACTTTGTCATTATCTTTTCCTGTCACCTTAGCCAATTTGAGAGGTGTGTAGTGATATCCTGGTTATCTTAATTTGCATTTCTCTGATCAATAGTGATTTAGGGCACCTTTCGTATGACTAGAAATGGTTTCAATTCCTTCATCTGAAAATTGTCTGCTCATATCCTTTGACCACTTATCAATTAGAGAATGGCTTAGAGAATTTTTTTTTTGCTAAGATAATTGGGATTAAGTGACTTGCCTAAACTTATTGCCACCAGACCTTCCAGGTCCTTGAGATATGGGAACATCATTGCCCAGGAATAGCTACTCTGTCCCCAACTCAAGCTCTGTTCTAGATATCCCTAATCTACTCCCTGTTAGACTATGAGAGCCTTGAGGATAGGGCAGTTTTTGTCTTCCTTTGAATATTTTCCAGCACTTAGTACAATTTCTGGTACTTAGTAAGTGCTTAATAAATAGCTATTGACTTATTTTTGAGATGGAGAAATGTCAACTATGAGAAAGATTCAGTTCTCATGCTTGGTGGTATGATGTTACACTGGGAGGGATGTGCAACCAGACCTGAGTGTGTGGGTCTGCGTATGTGTGTGTACGTGTATGTGTTCCTGGGGAACTTTGGGGGACAAAGTAGGTGGGTTGCAGGGCTCTTCCATAAGCTAACTTCTTTAAGACCAGTGGAATAAGGATGCTCAGAGACCACCATCATTGCTTCTTTTCCTCTTTATGGATGAAGAGCCTTGAATGGAAGTGCATAAACAGTGATTTATTAATTCATCCACCTCATGTCCTGGATTTTTCAACAGTCCTGATTCCAAAAACAGAAAGCTTACCTTTAACAGGATTCTATATAAGAGTTATCTTTCATTAGACAATGAGATCTAATTTTTGTTTGGAAAATATAGTCACCATAGATAAGGATGGTTTCAAACTCCTAATAAATTCTGTAGTTATTAATGACCTAAAAATGCATTCCAGACTAGACTTGGGTTACCATATTATATCATTCTAAGGACCTTGGACAGGGAAAGGAGAGCAGAACCATTCTCAGGAGATTGTGAGAATGGGGTAGAGTGCATTTTATGCTCCAAATCCCCATTTTAAAGCAGTTGAAATCCAATTCAATTAGAAACCCAGTTGAGAAGTAGCAGCTGTGGCAAATACAGTTTGGAGTTCTGGTTCAAATTTCACTTGTGACTGTTGCCAGGTGTGTGACACTGGTCAAGTAATTTAGCCTTTCCTTTATCTCCAGTTTATTGTTGTTCACTCATTTCAGTTGTGCCCAACTTTTTGTGATTTCATTTGGGGTTTTCTTGGCAAAGATACTGGAGTGGTTTACCATGTCCTTCTCCAGATTATTTTATAGATGAGGAAACTGAGGAAAAGAGGGTTAAGTGACAGGCCCTGAGTCACAGAGGTAGTAAGTGTCTGAGGCCAGATTTGAATTTGGGAATATGAATCTTCAGAGTTGGCCAACTATCCACTATATCACTTAGCCTCAGTTTACTTTTCTGTAAATAGGGATACTTAGATCTCCTATTCTGACAGTCATAAAGTTCAAATAAGATAGTGGGCATCGAAAAAAAGAAATCTAATGCCTTGTACATAGTTGGAGAATCTTGCATGTTTTTATTTAAGTATTCTTTTATACTTGACTTAATTCTGAAAGTAACCAAAATCTTTAAAAATTTTTTCTTGAACTTAAACATGAAATAAAATGAGAGTTTTCATATGCATGGCAGAACAGAAAGGATTTACATGATATGAAGAATTCAATTATATACAGTTTGCTTTCCTTTTAAAATATATAATAAAATCAACATATAAAAAGTAGTCAAATTCAAATCTACAAAAGAACAGATATTACACACACACACACACACACACACACACACACACACACACACATATATATATCCACACATTACACAAAATCTAAAGTCTGTTTTGAGATCAATTAGATTGAACAAAAGCAGAACCTGAAATAATAGCTCATTCTAAATATATAAAAAAAAATACTTTAAAAGATTCCAATAGCATTTTATTTGGAACTTTTAAAGTGCCTGTGCTAGATATGAAGTCATTATTTATAGCAATATGAAGACATCTGGGTCATTTAAAACAAATGAAGTCCTTGTGTAGTTTTGGAATCATGTAGGAACAAAAAGATGGGAATGACTGAGAGTTTCTGTAATGGGGATAGCCAGATCTTTCATTGTATGGACACAGATAGGGTGGCTGTGCTCCCCATCATACTCTGCAGGGGGAAGCCTGTAATTTCCCCTATTTCCAGCTGATGGCTAGCAGGTGCTTGCTTCTTGATGAACTGGGGCACAGTATGAAATTTTGAGAAATTTCTTTTTCTCCCTTCCTTCCTTCCTTCCTCCCTTCCTCCCTTCTTTCCTTCCTCTCTCCCTCCCTTCTTTCCTTCCTCCCTCTTTCTTTCTTTCTTTCTTTCTTTCTTTCTTTCTTTCTTTCTTTCTTTCTTTCTTTCTTTCTTTCTTTCTTTCTTTCTTTCTTTCTTTCTTTCTTTCTTTCTTTCTTTCTTTCTTTCTTTCTTTCTTTCTTTCTTCTTTCTTTCTTTCTTCTTTCTTCTTTCTTTCTTCTTTCTTTCTTTCTTTCTTTCTTCTTTCTTTCTTTCTTTCTTTCTTTCTTTCTTTCTTTCTTTCTTTCTTTCTTTCTTTCTTTCTTTCTTTCTTTCTTTCTTTCTTTCTTTCTTTCTTTCTTTCTTTCTTTCTTTCTTTCTTTCTTTCTTCCTTCCTTCCTTCCTTCCTTCATATGGCACAGACATAAAGAAATCTAAGGAATCTGATTCCTCCTTCTTCGAGAGGAAGGTGCATGTATGTGGCCCTATTCTGGAGTGTCCCCTTACCTGGAGAGAGAGGTATATTGGAAGATTGAAGGGGTTTCCAATTAGCAAGCTGTAGCAAAGGAGAAAAATGGACCTAAGTGGGAAACTACTGAAAGCTCAATTCATGGACCAGGCAGGGGACTCCCATATTGGGTAGATTGCAGTGAGAAGATAAACAGATTTCCTAAAACCCATTCCCTTCCTTCTGCATCTGTCCAAGCCCCAGCCCTGGCACTGATGGGGTGGTTGTGGAGACCAAATAAAGTGGGTTGGGATTGGAAAACCTAATCTTATTTTCATCTTCAATTCTCCAATGTGAACTGATGAATGAAGATTAATGCTGGCCCTCAATAATGCTTTAGTTTTATCTGTAGCAATTGGGTTAAATTTTTACTCTACTACCCAGGGAGGCTAGAATAATTAAGGAAGGAGAGAATAGGGAAGATTTTGGATAGGGAGGGATTTTTAAAAAATAAGATGAAGGCTGAAGTCCACATCTAGTTGGCTAAATCCACACATAAAAAATCCTTCATGGCAAGGAGGCAAGGTTGCCACCCAGAAAAATGTTCAGCTAAGGGAGAGAGCCAACTGAAAACAAGGGAGAGGGAGGGAGGGAGGGGGGGAGAGAGGGAGGGAGGGAGGGAGGGAGAGAGAGAGAGAGAGAGAGAGAGAGAGAGAGACAGAGAGAGAGACAGAGAGAGACAGAGAGAGAGACAGAGAGACAGAGAGAGACAGAGAGAGAGACAGAGAGAGAGAGAGAGAGAGAGAGAGAGAGAGAGAGAGAGAGAGAAAGAGAGAGAGAAAGATATATATATATATATATATATATATATATATATATATATATATATATATATAGAGAGAGAGAGAGAGAGAGAGAGAGAGAGAGAGAGAGAGAGAGAGAGAGAGAGAGAGAGAGAGAGAGAGAGAGAGAGAAAACGGAGAGGAAGAGAAAAGTAAGGGAGGGAGAGACAGGGAGAGAGTGCTTGGCAGTTACACTCCCCTTCAGCTCTCCAATCTTGTGTTGACAGGTGTTGTGTTCCATAGCAGGTGGAGATGAGGGACTAATGGGTGGCTCCTGGCTCTTACTCCTCAATGAATTCAGGCACAATCTATACTTCTGGCAATGTTTGTGGAGGGAAAGCATTGGTAAACTGCTAAATGTCAATTTCCTTCTCTGTAAAATGGGGACGATGATGATGAATGCATAACCATAGTGCCCCCCCCCCTCCAAATTCCAGAGGAAGGGCTTGGACTAGTTCACCTTCCCAAGACTGTGCTGAGGAAAACAGGCTGAAAAGCAATAATCTTTTCGGAACTTCCCTCAGTATTTAAGCTGCAAATGGTCCTCAGGAGAGCTCAAGATCACTCTCAGGCTCCTTCAGCTTTGCCTCAGTTGCCACATTTCAGTACAGGAACCTGCATTTGTAATGGAGCTCATGCTTACCCTGTTATGAATATTCTATTACCATGTTCTCTCCTCTATCTATCAGTTCTAATGCTCTACTGAAAATGAAAGGGAGGAAGGAAGGAAGGAAGGAAGGAAGGAAGGAAGGAAGGAAGGAAGGAAGGAAGGAAGGAAGGAAGGAAGGAAGGAAGGAAGGAAGGAAGGAAGGAAGGAAGGAAGGAAGGAAGGAAGAGAGAAAGAGAAAGAAAAAAAATTGCCTAAGAAAGTATTTGTCAAAGGCTTTGCTCAATTCTAGCAAACAAAATTTATCTCCCAATCTAGTAACTTCATCAAAACAGAAAATAAGGTAGAAATGACCCATCTTGATGAAAGATACTTTTCCCGGTAATTCTCTTTCTTTTCCACATGTTCTCCAATCATCTCTTTATTAATACATCCAAAGGTTTTGTGAAGAATTGAAGTTCAGTTTCCTGGCATATGGTTTGCAGATTCTATGCTATTTGTTTTTGTTTGTTCTTAATAAGCAGGTCATGTGTGGTCATCCCTAGCCTACAACCTTTGTTCATGGGGAGGCTGAGGCTGGTGGATCTCTTAATCTTGGTAGCCAGGCTGAAGCTGATCAGGGTCCACACTAATTATGGCACCAATAGAGTTCTTGGCAGCAAGATGTCACCAGGTTGCCCTAGGAGGGGCAAACCAGAATAGGCTGGAAACAGAGCAGGTCTATGTGCTTATGAGCAACCCTTCTTTTTCCTGTTTGAGGAAGATAGGGAACCCTAAAATGGCCACTAGCAACTTGAAACTTCAGAAAATAGACACCTACAGATTCTCTTCCATGACCAGAACAAACCTCCTCTTCTCCTCCACTTCTTAGAACCCCTAATTTCCTTCAAAGCTCAGCTCAAAGGCCTTCACTTTCATGAAGCTTTTTTAGATCCTCGGAAGAATTCCCAGGACGTTTTCTCCAGAATTGTGTCAATATTTTGGAGATGTCTGTATCATCTCCTTCCCAAGAATGGAAATGATCTTTTGGCTGCACTGAGGCTTTCCTGAGTCCACACTGTTCCTCACTAGATCAGGGCCTCAGTGAGAATTTTTGTTAAAGTCAACATTTGCTCTTGGGGATCTGAAGGAAATCTGTTCCCCCCGCCCCAGGGGACTGAACAAGGGACGACATCTGCAGAACTGGGTAGGGGAGAGAGGAGAGCAGGAAAGGCGCAAAGCACATTTGGAATGTGTTCTGTAGAAGGGAGGAGCCGATACAGTGATATGAAGTCAGAAAGACTGCTAGGGCTCGAGGAGAGTTGGCTTCCACTTCTGCCATTTATCATCTAAGTGAATGGCTCCTTTGGCCTCTTCAACCGTCTGAACCTTAGTTCCTTTTCAGAATGAGGGAGATCTGCTGCAGTGATTTCTAGGATCCCTTCTAGCTTAAACCGTCCAATGGTTTTTTAGGGTGTTCCCTTGGCCACACGTGCAGGTGAGTTAGGAGCCCTTCCAGATCATAAATCATAGTTTGTTTTTTTGGTTGTTGCTGTTGTTAAAACGATTCTTAGAGATCATCTTGCGGGGATGATACAGAAATAGAGGAGTCATGTGATTTGTCCAAATTACACAGATAAGTAGCAGAACTGGGATAGGAGTCTAGGTCCTTACATTCTAATTCTGGTTCGTTTTTTCATTATTAGTGAAAATGGGAAGCATTCGTTCTACCCTAGGAAACTGCCCCTTAATGACAACAGAATGTCATCCTTCTCCTTCTATCCCAATAAGAGATAGATTGATAGACGGTTGTATGCATGATTGGATACATTGGTAGGTAAATGGATGGATAGATGACTGGATAGAAGATAGATATATAGATAAATGAGGAGAGAGACAGAGACAGAGACAGAGACAGAGAAAGAGAGAGAGAGAGAGAGAAAGAGAGAGAGAGAGAGAGAGAGAGAGAGAGAGAGAGAGAGAGAGAGAGAGAAAGAGAGAGAGAGAGAGAGACAGAGAGAGAGAGAAGAGAGAGACAGAGAAAGAGAGAGAGAGAGAGAGAGAGAGAGAGAGAGAGAGAGACAGAGACAGAGACAGAGACAGAGAAAGAGAGAGAGAGAGAGAAGAGAGACAGACAGACAGAGAGATACAGAGAGAGAGAGAGAGAGAGAGAGAGACAGAGAGAGACAGAGAGATACAGAGAGAGAGAGACAGAGACAGAGACAGAGACAGAGAGAGACAGAGAGATACAGAGAGAGAGAGAGACAGAGAGAGAGAGACAGAGACAGAGACAGAGAGAGAAGGAGATAAGAGGGAGAGAGAAATGAGAGAAAGAAGAGAGGGAGGGAAAGCCAGAAATGAGAGGGGGGAAGAGGAGAGAAGGAATATGTGTGTGTATGAGAGAGAAAAAAAAAAGAAAGAGAGAGAGAGAGGCAGACAGACAGAGACATAGAGACTGAGAGAGAGAAAGACAGAGAGAGACACAGAAAAACACAGAGAAAGAGAGACAAAATTTATTAGGCATTTAATGTGTAGCAGACACTATGACAAACACTCTGGAGATACAGAGTAAAGCCAGCAGACTGTCTCTAACCACAAAGAATTTACATTCTAACGGGGAAGACAATATGTGGAGGGGAATTGGAAAGTGGAGATTGGACATGTGGAGGGGGCTGGGATGGGGAGGTTCCAGGCCTGGAGCACAGTGTGGAAAGGCAATGGTGGCTGGATCCCAGACAGATAAGCCAGGAGAGGAGCCCCCAGTTTCTCGGGGGGAGAAACTGCTGAAGGCAAAGGGCTCAGAATCAATGACTCAGAAAGGACTCTGGGCACATCTGGCCCCCCTCCTCTCTGAATAGGCTGCTCTTTTCCAATGTCTTCCACAAATACTCATTGAAAACGTCCCCTGCCCCACCCCCACTGCAGTCCATTCCACTCATTGCTGCAAATCTTTGTCTTATTGACCTCTGTATAATCTCCACTAAGATGGGGTTACGAGGAGCAGCTCCCCTTTCACTTGGTAGCCATTCCCATAGTTTAAGATTGCTCTTGAATTCCTCCTAAATCTTCTTTCATCATCTCCTGTTCCTTCAGTGTTCTGCTTTTCCCCATCCTCTGCATGGTCTCCAGTTTTGCTAGATTTCCCCCAAAATGTGACATCCTCCAGACGATGTGTGACCAGGACGGAAGGCAGCTGTTTGACCACTACCTTATTCCTGGATGTTCTGTCTGGCTCTAGCACACATTGAGCTTGCAGTTCACCTCAACCCCCAGATCTTTTTTTGGTTAAGTGGCTATGTGGTTCTAGATCTGTCCCCCCCCAAAAAAACCCCAAAACAGAGACAGGGAAGAGGAGAGCATTTCTTGCCATGAAAACCTCAAGCTACAAAGGACTAGCCTTTTATGATTAAAAAAAATGTTAAGTCATTCATTCTGTTCCCATAAGAACCATTCTGTGGGATGATGGGACACAGTGAAATTTCTACCAGCCAGATGAATCTGGATGGAAGAGCAGGCTCCAGGCAAAGGTCTGATACAGGGCCGTCTGCCCTTACGAGGCAACTCCCCTTTGCCACTTCAACCTTGTTCTAATCAGTCCTGAAGGTTGAAGCAAACCAGGGAGCCCTGTAGCACAGCTGCCTCTCCCTCCCTATAATCATCATTCTCAGCCTGAAATTCAATTTGGAAGGAGTGTGTAATTTCAATGTTCATTTAATCCAGAGTCACTTTTCAGCAAATGGGAAACTGAGTGACTGGTTTTTAATGTGTCTTGAATTGCTGAGACCCCAGAGTCCTGCTTCTCTGTGGTCAACTTTTTTTTTTTTAAAGCCATTCAACCATCTGGGTACTTTTGTCTGCATGATGGTAAAAACCTGATTTGGCTGAATTTCTTATGGTATTGATTATTAAAAAATCTGTACTGGAGACAACAGAGATTTTAAAAGGCACTCAGGGATTGATTTTTCAAGTTACCTAAAAGAAGAAAAGATTCCAAAAGCATGGGAAAGATCCTATTGCTGTTACAAAAGAAAAAAAAGGTGGTGGGGGGGGGGGAAGATTCATTGAGCCACAGGTTTGCTTTCTCATCTCTAGAAAAAGCTTTATAATAATGGCTTATCATCACTATGATAGAAATAAGAGAAGAAAACAGAGAGACTTTCACGAATGATTTTCCACACAATCAACAAAAAGACAAAAATTTGCTTTATCGAAGAAATGATAACGTCTTTTTCCTTTCCCCATCCCTCCCTGGATAGTACATTTGTCCACCTCATAGAACGTAAACTCCCCAAGGGCAGACTCTCATGTGTGTCTCCATGGCTCCAACTCCTAGCAGAGTGAACTGGCACGTAATAAACATTTAATAAATCCTTCAGTAAGGTAGGTATCATTCATGTAAGATATCTAGGCCCGTGATGGCTATCTAAATGGGTTTGTAAGGAGGTATTGATAATTACCTCTGGAATCTTGCTACAAAAGAAACTTACTCTGTTCTTATCTAAGAGAAGGTGTACTAGACTAGAGTTACATCCACTTGCCATAATAAATACTACTGACCTAGGAGCATGATGTCTGGATTTTTTAAAGTTTTATGTCACTTTCTTTGTACTATTCCTTTAAAAAATTTCAATAGCATTTTAGTTTTACAACTACATGTAAAGATAGTTTTCAATATTCATTTTTGTAAAACTTGGTATTCTAAATTTTTCTCCCTCTTTACCTTACCTCCTTCCTCTCTAGGACAGCAAGCAATCTGATATAGGTTAAATATGCTGGTAGTATTCCTTAAAGGGGAAGGTGTAATCTAAGCTTACACTCAAAGGCTTGACTTTCCCGTCATATGCTAGTTACATAAGAGATCATCATATGATTTCAGAGAGGCCTGGAAAGACTTAGATGAACTGACGCTGAGTGAAATGAGCAGGACCAGGAGATCATTATACACAGCAACGACAATACTCTATGATGATCCATTCTGATGGACGCGGCCCTCTCCAACAATGAGATGAGCCAAATCAGTTCCAATAGAGCCGTAATGAACTGAACCAGCTACACCCAGCGAAAGAACTCTGGGAGATGAGTGTGAATCACTACATAGAATTCCCAATCCCTCTAATTTTGTCCACCTGCATTTTGGATTTCCTTCACAGGCTAATTGTACATTATTTCAAAGTCCGATTCTTTTAGTATAGAAAAACAACTGCTTGGACACATATACATACATTGTATTTAATTTATACTTTAACATATTTAACATGTATTGGTCAACCTGCCCTATGGGGGAAGGAGGGGAAAAGTTGGAACAAAGGATTTTACAATTATCAATGCTGAAAAACTACCCATGCATATATCTTGTAAATAAAAAGCTATAATAAAAAATAAAAGTGAAAAAATAGAAACTCCCAAGGCTATGGACATTTATACCTCAGACATTAGTAAAAGTTTGCTACAAATCAGAAAAAAAAAGAGATCATCACAAATGGGGAATAGTGAACAAATCCACGCATCCAATCAGATAGAAAACATCCATTTAAATTCTACAGATTAGACTGTATCAGAAAACAGAGTGGCTAACTTCTTTAGATGAGAATCAGCTCAACCAAGAGGCCCTGGGAGATTTTACTCAAGGAGAAATGCTCCACAGCTTTCAGGGAAGCAAGTTGGGAATAGAGAAAAATTAGGCAGCAACTGCCCTATTATGTCTGCCACTTCCCAAGTCTGTTTTTGTTCCAGGTTTCTCTCCAAAAAGAGTCTAGAACTACATGTCTCTCTTGAAGCAAGAATGAAGGCTGCTTCTTCCCCATTGATTCTGCCCCTGACCCAGGTATAAGTGTTGCACCTTCATTCTCTAAAATAAACCAGAAGGCACTGATACATTGTTGGTGGAGTTGTGAAAGAATCCAGCCATTCTGGAGAGCAATTTGGAACTATGCCCAAAAAGTGATCAAACTGTGCATATCCTTTGACCCAGCAGCGCTACTACTGGGCTTATATCCCAAAGAAATACTGAGGAGGGGAAAGAGACCTGTATGTGCCAAAATGTTTGTGGCAGCCTTTTTTGTAGTGGCTAGAAACTGGAAGTTGAATGGATGTCCATCAGTTGGAGAATGGTTGGGTAAATTGTGGTATATGAAGGTTATGGAATATTATTGCTCTGTAAGAAATGACCAGCAGGAGGAATACAGAGAGACTTGGAGAGACTTAAATCAACTGATGCTGAGTGAAATGAGCAGAACCAGAAGATCGCTGTACACTTCAACAACATTACTGTATGAGGATGTATTCTTATGGAAGTGGAAATCTTCGACATAAAGAAGATCCAACTCACTTCCAGTTGATCAATGATGGACAGGAACAACTACACCCAGAGAAGGAACACTGGGAGGTGAATGTAAATTGTTAGCACTACTGTCTATCTACCCAGGTTACTTATACCTTCGGAATCTAATACTTAATGTGCAACAAGAAAATGGGATTTACACACATATATTGTATCTAGGTTATATTGTAACACATGTAAAATGTATGGCATTGCCTGTCATCGGAGGGAGGGAATGGAGGGAGGGAGGGGATAATCTGGAAAAATGAATACAAGGGATAATATTATTTAAAAATTATAAATAAAAAATAATAAATAAAATAAAATAAAATAAACCAGAAGGCTTGCTTAGGAAGCAGCTCCCAATATAACTCAGGCTTGAAACCTGGATTACACTTGTTGGTTGTATAGTTAATCAAAGACTCTAATGGAAGTATAATTTCTTGAGTTTGGAAGGTCCCTCTAGAGATGCAGATCATGAAGTATCCAGTCCTATCTATTTGTGGGATATTTGTCCATGTCCTCCCATAAGTTTAACACTGGAGGTCTACTCAATATGCCTGAGGCTTTCCTCATGCTGTCTCAGCAGAACCAATGGAGCTCCCTGGCCTGGCCACTATTGTCCCTCACTGTGACAGGTCCAACTCCTTTTTCTTATTATACAATACAATGATGACATCTTCTACCCATGTTCTTTGAAGTTCTTCTTTGGTTGTATGTTACAGCATCCTCACACCTACCATGTTACTTTCTGTTATCTTCTGTGATACTCAATTAAAAAACTTTTTTTAGAAGACTGATCATTCTATCTTCCATTTAGCAACACTAGCAAATATTACCATTAAAAGATGGAATGTTTGCCTTCATGGCATATTTAAGGTCCATAAAGAAACCTTGAATTTTTCCAAAGGGAAATTCAGGTCCCTATTTCGCACTTGCACAATTCTAAGCCCAAATCATTGTCCAACCCTGCTGTCTGTCTCAGATATTCATAGATGTAACATAATCATTGAAATGCATGTTGTAATTTGGGCAATAGATACTCTTCATCCACTTTGGTGTTTTCTGTGTGGATGATCAGATCTTCCTCCTTTGAGTAACTACAGATGTCTCTCAGAGAGCTTTGCAGTACTCCAGGGCTTGGTGTAATAGTTAGCATAACATCAGCCCTAAACTGAGAATACTTCTTCACCTTGGAGTCTCCTCTATCACAACAGAGGACATTTTAGGCAAACACATGTCTCTGTTTTCTACCTTGCCTATTGTTTATAGTCAGAAAATCAATGAACAGGGTTATCTCTATATTATGTCTTTCTGTGAATCTTGAATGACTCTGATACATGAATAAAGAGATGTCTTGTTATAAAAGAGACTGAAATGTGGTGTTTTGTTCTGGTGAATGAAATGTTTTTTCTTCTTAACAGTATTTTATTATTCCAAATTCATGTAAAAATCATTTCCAACAATTTATTTTTGTAAGACTGTATTCCAAAATTCTCTCCTTTTCTCCCTTACTTACTCCCTCTCCAAAACAGCAAATAATCTGACATAGATTAAATATGTGCAATCTTTCAAATGCTTTTTCAACCAATAAATACAGTGGCATCTTAGAGTCTCTACATCATTGTGAAATGGCAAATATATAGTATATTATTGAATTTCACTGGCAAAAACTTGATTGATCCCTACTAATAATCCCTTAATCAACTATACTCTAGATTTATGTTTAGCAGGCCCATATAAAGATTTTAATATATGGGAAGAATAAGCACAAAGATTGATATATACTTTCAGTTCATTTTTAGGAATAGTAGATAATAATTATTATTATTATTATTTTGCTGAGGCAATTGGGGGTAAGTGACTTGCCCAGGATCACACAGCTAGGTGTGTTAAGTGTCTGAGGTCAGATTTGAACTCAGGTCCTCCTGACTTCAGGGCTAGGGCTCTATCAGCCCTGCTTCCCTTTGTAGATAGATTATTAAGTGTTTCTATGCCTTTGTATCTTTCCCTCCTTCAGATAATTTTTATATAAAAATCAACTGAAGCATGTTACAAATGCGGTAGTTTTTTTTGGGGGAAAAAAAGCCATCATTGAGATAAATATAACTAGAAATGGAAATGAGCTGGGTATTTAACAATAAAAGGCAATGTGGTAGGAGGCATGGGTCTCATGCTCTCTGTGAGGACTACATCCCTCAGAAGACTGTACATTTTTAAAGGTGCCAGAGAAAGCATCACAATGGTTGGGATGTGTATTTAGGGGAAATAGGGAGGTGGATTAGAGAGGGAGAAGTGAAAAGAAAAATATAAATGATGTTCTAGGCTCCAATGATCATGTAATCCCCACCAGAAGGAGCATCAGTCACCCTCTATAATACTCTCCAGCTCCCATGTTAAGTAAAAGTAACACTCCCTGGTTCCTGTGCTGACGCTATGCTGTAAATGATAATATTAGTTTCTCCCTCTGCTTTATGGAGACAGAGAAGTTCACAGGGAATTGATTCCAGTGCTACCTGGAAAATAAATGAGAAGAAGAGAGTGTGGCTGTTTAATTCAATATCATTGATGTAACTGGCTACCCTGTTTTCTTTAAATGTCTTTTACTGATAATTTGATATGTCACACTCTTGGTTTGTGAGCAAATACATTGGATCAGGTTTTGAAGCAAGGGGTTGAATGCCTACTGCCCCCAAACCACAGTCCATTAAACTCTGGGAATGGGAAGAGTTTCTAGAGTCCTGTGCAAGTATGATGGGGCCTGTACCACAGAAATTGAATAATAGATGAGTGGACCAAATGGTGCATTGGTATTCACGAAATATTAAAAGAACTCCCCAAAATGGCTTCTCGAGTTTGGAGAATGAGCTTCAAAGGAATATTTCTATAAAGTACAAATTGAATAATCTGCCCTAACACCATTAAGATTGAATATTCATCTAGGTAGTATGCATCCTTCAGCACAAGTGCTTCTGTTTATTCTGGCCCTTCTCCACTCCCAGTCTTTTTTTCCCTTTAGGAAGCAATATTAAATGAGAGATTATACAAGATTATACAAGAAGAAGATGGAAGGCTGGGAAGGAACTGAGATTGGAGAAGCAAGCCCTGGACAATACGTATCGTGACCTACTTGAAAGCAATTGGTCATCTTATGGCTTTATAAAGACTTGGATGCTGGTTAATACTGTGTTTC
>NC_133619.1:17795845-17830845 GCF_048593235.1 Sminthopsis crassicaudata | reverse complement strand
CTCAGACACTTAACACTTCCTAGCTGTGTGACCCTGGGCAAGTCACTTAACCCCAGCCTCAAAAAAAAAAAAAAAAAAAAAAAAAAAAAGGAATCTACATTCTATTAGGATGGGACAACACACATAGAAGAGTAGTTACTAGGCAGAGATGTTTTGATCTGTTGGAAATGGAATAGTAGGAGAGTTGATGGATCCACTTCTTCCATAGTAATGAGTGCATTTCTCAAAGCAAGGAGAGGTGAAGGGAACAAGGGAGAATATGTAGAGGTAGCAAGGTGGATGAATAGAGAGGTGAAGAATCAGCAGGGCAAGTCTTGTCCAGAGTAGCTTAGATATGGTGATCTATGTGAGTCTGTATTCACCCAGGACATAGGCCCAAGAGAGAGAGTGTGAAAGCTGATTGATTCAGTCCCAGGGCATTCTCTCTGAAGATCCAGAGATCCGATAGTCTGATACAACAGCAGGCAGGAGGACAAGAAGGTTTTTGGGGGAGTGGGGTGGTGGTGATGGAGATGACTGTATGGGAGGTGAAGCATCCCCTACAACTCCTGATCATTAGTGTTTTCTTAAAAAATGGAATTTGCTTTCCTTGGTACATGTGAGCATCATTTTCATGAAGGTTTAGTAAAGATAAAAAATAAGCATATGAAATAAATGTGAAATGAAATATGATGACTTCTCGGCCTTCTTTTTTGGATAGTAATAGCATAAATTATAGTAATTCAAAAAGCTTTCCAGTATGAGACATCAGCAGCTCTGCAGAGAATTGTGGGGAGCTTTGTGGGAGGTAATGTGTTTGATCTTGGAAATAACTGAAGTTCAAATATTTTAGAGCATTGTGTTGTTACTCCTATGGGTGGTAACTTGTAACAGAATGTACCCCTGTGTTCATAGGAGAATTTCCTTTGAAATCTACCTTGCCATTTTGGTTAAATTATTTTGTTCTGTCTTCATTTGTCTTCCATATAATCACACTTTTGGAAAAAGGAGAAAGAAGAAGAAAGAAGAAAAAGGAAAGGAGGAGAAAAAAGGAGAAGAAAGAAGAAAAAGGAAAGAAGAAAGAAGGAGAAAGAAGAAAAGAGAAAGGAGGAGAAAGAAGAAGAAAGAAGAAAAAGGAAAGGAGGAGAAAGAAGGAGAAAAAAGAAAGGAGGAGAAAGAAGGAGAAAGAAGAAGAAAGAAGAAAAAAGGAGGAGAAAGAAGAAGGAAGGAGAAAGAGATTTTCTTTTCTAGAAGAAAAAAGAAGAAAAGAAGAAAAAGAAAGGAAGAAGAAGGAGTAGGAGGAGGAGGAAGAAAAGAGGAAGAGGAGGAGGATAGTGATGATGGATGCTGAATAGAAGCTTATCCAAAAATAGATGCTTAAACCAAACCCAAATGCCTTCTTTAGGAGGCACGTGTTTAAGGGGAGCCCGGGCTATAAGCATATTGTGAAATCTGTTCCATTTTGTATCTATTTGTTGTCTTCTTGTGAATCATATTTAAGAATGCTCTCAGGATGATGCATCTCATTTGCATATGTGTTCTGTAGCTTTATTCTTTTACCTACCTTTCCACTCTTATAGGAGGTGATACTGCTCATAACCTTCTACCATTCTCTCGCAAAGTGTTTAACAAACACGTTTGTACTCTTTACTACGGTTGCCCTTGGCTTCCATCTCTGTCTGCTTAGCAAGGAGATCAAGTGTTTGCTGGCTAAGGCAATTTCTCAACACTTTTGGCAGATGTTTTACATCAGCTAAACTTTTGCAGGAAATAGAGATAATCAAGGTCAATCTCTCCCCCCTCCCATTTTCTAGGATAAGAATATCATGCAATATAATTTTAGGGGTTTTAAGTGTCTTTATTAATAGTGTTTTTTAAATGTCATTTCTGAGTCTATCTGTCCATCTTCTCTAGTTATTCTTAATAACATAGAAAAAAAAACAGACTATATCAACACATCAATAAAGTTTGGCAGTATATATATTTTCCCACATTCATATCCAACCTGCACCTCATCTCTCATATCACAAGGAGAGGAGAAAGGTTCACTTTTCTTTTTAAACATTTTTAAAATTTATTTTTATTCTAAACTGAAACCAAATAAAATAAGCATTTCAATTTACAAGGTAGCAAAAACCATGTGTACACAAAACCATGAGTGTTGTATGTAGCTCGCTTTTCCTTTTAATGATAGATTCAATTTTAATGCTATTCTGTTGAAGTCTTCCCTGTTTATATCCTCTCTCCAAAACTACCTTCAATTTAACTATTTTGAATATATGTGAATTTATTACCTTTATATTTATGCTACATATTTTTATATGAATTTATTTTCTCCCTCAATTAGAAAATAAGCTCAACAATCCTATTAGGCCTATTCCTTGCAGAGATCAAAAAAGAGGACAAGATCTCATATATACAAAGATGTTTGTAGCAGCACTTCTGTGCTGACAAGGAACTGGAAACTAAGGGGGAATGATTGGGGAAATGACTACACAAATGATTATCAGTGTAAAGGAATACATTGGGTTATTAAAAATGAGGAAAGATATTTACAGAGAAGCTTGGGAAGATTTATATGAACTGATGGACAATGAAATGAGCAGAACCCAGAGAAAAATTTATGTTATTCCATCAATCTTATAATAACAAACAATTCCAAAAGACTTTAAAAACTCTAATCATTTTCTTGTGCAGCATGATAATCATGAAAATATAGATAGAAGAATTGCACATGTTTAACATATGTTGGATTATTTGCCATCTAGGAGAGGGGGTGGGGGAAAGGAGGGAGAAAAAATCTGGAACACAAGGTTTTGCAAGGGTGAATATTGAACATGCAATCTATGCATGTGTTTTGAAAATAAAGGCTTATTTTGGAAAATTATAATCAACACAATGATTCCAAAAGACTGCCGATAAAGAATGCTGTGCACCTCATAACAAAGAGATGATGGTCAGAAGGAGACACATTTTTGGATTTAATCAATGAACTCAGTAATAAATGAGGGGGAAAACTGAGTCTAAAACCTGCTTTATAATTCCAATTTTTCCTTTCTTTATTTCTATTAAAGGAAAAGCTCACTGTACAGACTCTTATATGTGAAAATATTATAGCAAACTCTTTGTTGTAGCAAATAATTAGAAAAAGTGAGTGTCCAATTGATTTATGACAATAAATTATGGTATATAAATGAATGTAAGAAAGACATGGATTTAGTGGAAAGGAAACTGGCATCCATGCTAGAAAGATTTCAATTCAGGTCCCACCTGAACAAGTCATTTAACTTTTCAGTTCTTTAATCACACACTAGGACTGTAAGTTGATGAGAAGTGCTAACTTGTTTAAATAGAGGGAATTTCTTCATCTGGGAGTACCAAAGGCTTTTATGAATGATTGGAATCATCACTGCAACATAAGAAATGACAAGGAAGACAAATTTAAAGAACTTGGCAAGGGCTGTAGGAATTGATGCAGAATGAGAGAACTAAGAAAAAATTTACATGATGACCACAGTCATGTAAAGAAAAATAATTTTTCTACTACAGATAGCTCCCATTTATATATTATTTTAATATTTATATATTACTTTAAGGTTTGCAAAGAAGCTTTCCATGTGTTATCTCATTTGATCCTCACAACAATTCTGAGAGGTAGATGCTATTATTATTCCCATTTTAAAGATGAGGAAACTGAGAGAGACAAAAGTTTAGTGCCTGGGGGGTCAGCAAGTGTCTGAGGCTGGATTTGAACTCAGTTCTTCCTGACTTCAGGTCCCTTGTGCTCTTCACTATATATGCCTGATCAATTCCACGATCAATTGGTGACTTCAGGAGACATGGCTTATGTGTTGCTGATGATGTTTGATTGTAGCTTATTAATCATAAACAAGGACTTTGTGTAGTTAAAGAAAGAGGGGACTTGCATATTTCTTCTTTGAATAAGAACATCTTAGAAACTGCCCTCCAGTTTAATTTATTTTATTTATTTTCCAATCAAAATAAAGAGTCCCATTTTCCTTTGCCGTGGTTCTCTTAGGCTCTCAAGGTCACTTCTGACCTTGCCTCTGGATAGATAAAACAGTCCTATTTCTAGCTAATAATAATAAAGTTCTCCTTCAAGGCTAAAATGCAGATTAATCAGAATTAGTTAGTCTAATGCTAAGAGAAAGTAGCTGAGGAATAGGAAAGATTCCTCCAAACCCAGAACTCTTTGGGGAAAAGGAAGAATAAGGAGTCCTATGCTCAAGTGCACATCTGTCTGTCTTGTTTGCATTCCTTTAGGAAGGTTTCTGCTGGCTTGTCTGGGCTGTGACTCTTTCTGCCTCAATGGTTTCTAGCTTTTGTGGAGGGGCAGGGAGAAGAATTAGTAAGCACTGATAGAAATGCAATAATCTCCAAGGATAAAAAAGCACTAAAAGAAGAAAACAAGGAGATTCAGACGGGGAACATCAGAACAATTTTGTTCCTGCTATATTACATTTAATTTACACTTGATTGTACAAAATAAGTTAACTGCTTCATATACAATCGCCTTTTATGCCTTTTTTTAAAACATATTTATGTTAAGTTTATAGTAAAAAAAGGGAAAAAAACCTTACCCATTAAGGGATATTAGAGGTCATCTAGTCCCACCCCCTTATTTTATTTTGCCATTGTAACCTATAAGAATAGTCAAGCAATACAAAATTCTACACTGACCATCCAAAAATGGGTGTCTCATTCTCCATATTTAGCATATCACCTTTCTATCAAAAACTGGATCATGCCTCATTTTACAAATGAGTAAACTTTATTCCATAAAGAGACTGTTTGTTTCTAGTTGTCCCATGCCCGAAACACACGTCTCCTGAACT
Source organism: Sminthopsis crassicaudata (assembly GCF_048593235.1). Taxonomy (NCBI): domain Eukaryota; kingdom Metazoa; phylum Chordata; class Mammalia; order Dasyuromorphia; family Dasyuridae; genus Sminthopsis; species Sminthopsis crassicaudata. The sequence continues at coordinate 17,826,010 of NC_133619.1, read as the reverse complement.
CCACCTGCTGACTTCCATGACTATTTTTAAGTTCTAACTAAAATCTGTCTTTTATAGGAAACCTTTCCTAACTGCTTTTCCCTGTCTTACTTATTTTCTATGGATATTGTATAGAGTTCTTCAGCACTTTGTACGATGCCTAGTACACAGTAGATACTTAATAGGTGTTTATCAATTTATTGATTGGTTACAGGTTCATTGAGATCTAACTCTGTTGTCTGAGAAAGCAGACTTAAGTGGAAGGTAGTAAAATCCCTGCTTTGGTTCCCTAAATTAGGAGGAGTCCAGAAAAGTTTGTAGAATCTCCTGGGTGGTGGCTTAGTTATGACAGATCCGTGGTCTTACTTTCTGGAAATCATCCTAATATCCCTCATGTCATCTCTATTCCCTCCTCACACTACTTTGCCCAGATTTTCCTGAAAAGTACACATGGATATATCAATACTGTTCAGTTATATGCCAGCTGCTATGTCCTAGCTCTTCTTTCTTTCTTTTTTCTTATACACTTGTCCCACCAGTCTAGTTAGGAGGACAGTCACTGCCTTTACTGTGCAGGGAGGAGCACAGATGGCTTCCAGTCCTACCTCTGTCACTCACCAGTTGCACTGGCTGGGGGAAATGAATTTTTATCCATCTGTAAAATAAGAAAGTAGCCCACTTCTTGAGAAAGATTAATAGAGTCAAGATGCATAATAAAACATGTTTTTGGATACTGCCAGTGTGGGAATTTGTTTTGCTCAGGGCTTTGCTACCAAACAAAATCCACCATTTTTTTTTTTTTTTTTGCTCCTCCTCCATGCTCCCCTCTAGGCAAATGCAGCCAATTTCCTGAGCCTCTAAGACTTTCTCTGTCCTGGAAAGATAAGGCACTTCTATCTGAGACAATTTAGTTTTAGAATCACTAATGGCAGTGCGGCATAGTCTTTGCATGGGGTGGGGGGCTTTCCCCTAACTTCCCGTTTCATAGATCTGTATCTTTCCCTTGTCTAGCCCTCTGATCGCTCCAGGCCTTCCCCTCACCTGCAGAATCTCTGACTTTTAATCTCTTCATAACTTCAGGTAGTCCACTAGGGACTCCTTTTTTGGATCTGAACCTGTGATTTCATGGTGTGGGGAACACTGAGGTGGGCCTGCCAACTGTTCTTCAAATTGTGATGCCCCAGAGTGGGCTGAGGAAAAAAAAAGAGGCCTGATGGGTAGTATTTGTGTCTTGGACTTCCAGAATCCAAAGCTCCATCCACTGAGCTAACAGTGACTCCTCCTACTTTGCTGCTTTCTTCTCTGCGGGACTTCTCCTTCTGTGGCCCCATTAATGGAGAGGGTGCCCTCCTTGCCTTGCAAGAGCTATGGAAGTTCCCTTGCCTGCTTCACTTGGTCCTAGAAATGCTCCTAAAACAATGTTAAAGCACATCTAGCCTTTCTATAACATGGCAAAGTTTGTAAAGATCTCTTTGGATCCTAACAACCAACCTGGGAGGGAGGGACTGTTATTAGCTTTGTTTTATAAAAGAAGAAACAGAGGTCGAGAGAAGTTAGGGTCTTGCTCTGGGCCATATGCTATCCAGTCTGCCTCAGTTTCTTCATCTGTAAAATGGGGCTGTAGGGGACAGTGTAGATAAGAGAGCCAGGCCTGGAGTCGGGGAGACTCATCTTTTGAGTTCAAATCTCACATTTCATACTACCTAGCTGTGTGATCCTGTTCAAGTCACTTTACTCTGTCTGCCTCAGTTTCCCCATCTATAAAATGAACTAGAGAAGGAAATAGCCCAAAACTGCAGTATCTTTGCCAAGAAAACTCCTAATGGGTCATAAAGTATCAGATATAACTGAATGACTAAATGATGATGGCTGAAAAAATCTTTAAGCTGCATTGGTGAAGAACTTCTCCAGACCTAACGAGGCAGGTTACATATTTTACATATTTTATCTCTTTAGATCCTAACAACCAACCTGGGAGGGAGGGACTCTTATTAACTTTAGTTTTATATATATATGTGGGCATATATGTGGTTCATCACTAGTTAGCCATACTCAGTGAGTGCCCAGCTAGCCAAGATTTCCCAGATCTGCCAGAGTAGTCTTGGAGAACCGAGGCCTAGTCTAGCCCATAATGAGGCATTAGGGTAGGACTTCAGCAAAGATTAAAGCATTTACTAGTAATTTTAAAATAATTTTTAAAGAATATAGTAGAAAAAGCCACATATGTGTATGAATACATGTATATATGTAAACCTTGGAAAATATTGATTTATGAAAAGCAAGCATTTGATGGGGAGATTTCTGGGAAGAATGTTTCCTTCTTTCTCTCCTCTCTGCCCTTGCCTCAGCACTAAAAAAAGAGCAAATAACAAGTACTAGGGGGAGAGCTCCTTTCAAGATTTGGACACCTTCCATCTGTAGCTCTAAACCATTTGAGAAGCTTGAAGCCCAAAGGTTTGGAACAAACCCCCCCCAACCAGGGCTCCCTAACGGTTTACGATTCGCAAATACTTTCTTGTTGAGCATAAAGAAAGGAGGTTCCCGTGCTGACACATGACTCTAATTCCTTTCCAGACGAGGTCATTTCTTCTGCTAACAAGCTTGGAACACATCCAGAAACAAAATCATTTCTTCAACTAAATTAAACCCTGAAATGCTGCAACAAAATCATATCAGAAGCCCCAAGCTGTCAAGGTTCCCAGATTCCAACTGGGGGGACTGTATTTAACATCTTCCCCCTCTCTGCTGCTGGTGGGTGTAAGAATGATAAAGATTAGGATTTGATCCTAATAATATTTTCCTTGTCATAACAATAGCTCTGCTTAATGTCTAAGATAATAAACATGTCTGTGCGGTGACTTGTTACCAAAAAAAAAAAAGGGGGGGTGAAAATCCCCTCATTCTTTTTTTTTTTTAGTCCTTCTGCCCAAATGATTATTAGCAGATATTTGAATATTAAACAGTTCACTCTAAATCATCCAAATGCTGTAATGTCTAAGATTCAGAAGGAATACTAATTGTTACGCTTGGAGCGGTCCAGAAATCCAGGGGAAGGGCCTTTAGTAATAATAATTAAAAAAGCTCTTTATTTTCTGGGGTATGTGTATGGAGGGGGGAGTTTTTCCAAACCACAGTTTGGGTTAGTCATGCACTTTCTCAAGAGGCAGTAATGATATGGTCATGAATTCTGAAGAGATGATTTCATATTTTCACTGTTATTTACAATTTAACTCCCAGACTCAAGCTGCTTTCCATTATTTATTGTTAAATATAGAAGCTCGTTCTTGCCTGTTCATTTCTCCCCTTGGGAATTTTTTTCTTTCTTTGCTCCCCTCCATAAGTCCCAGAGGGAGAGGGAGAGGCCCCTATCTCGTAAGATCACTTTTGGGTGACTCCTCAAGGTCAATTCAGATCCAGAAGGTGAGCTAATACATGTCTGAATTCCAGACCAAATGCTCAGCAGTTAAAAGAAAAAGTCAGCACTATGTTCTCATGGCAATGTTCTAATTTTATAGAATGTTTTTTCACAATTCGAACATATTTGCATACGTCCAAATGCGTACATATGTGCAAAACACATAATCCATCCATCTATCGATCTATCTCTATGCATGCACACACAGAGTCAATGGAAATATTATATAGGTTAGATTGTAGAGTCTTTCCTCCCCAATGAATCATATAGACAGTAAACAGATGAGCATTTAGGCAGTGGAGAGAGCTGTCAGCCTGGTTATAGAATCATCTTCTGTGAAGATATTCAATGTTCAACTCCATCCCCGGGGACCAGGGTTCAATTATAGATAATGAATTCTGTCCTGTGATGCAAAGAGACAGAATTGATTACCACCAGTGAAGTTCCATTCAACCCAAATGACCCAAGGATGACGAATGGCCAGATAAAGGCTGATCCACAGCCATCAGCACTCCGGCTTCGGCCGCTCCTACCTGTGGCTTGCTCTGTTGGAGTTAAGTACTGGGATTCTATATCGGGTTTCCGCAAGGAATTTTTACCGATGTTGAGCACCTGAGATCTCATAGCGACGTCTCCATTTTAGAACTCTAAAGAGGAAGGAACAAAATATATGTGTGTGTATACATTTGGATGGATGGATGGATATTTCCTTTTTCAGTAACCATGATACTTAAAGAATCATTACAGGTAAGACAAGACTTTAAAACCCCATCATTGGACAAATTAATTTGATTAATGCACACTGTTCTCCTAATTAATTCAGATTGACCACATTTACTAAGTATAACAATGATGAAGATCAGTTGATTTTATTAACTTTTTCCTTGTCATAACAGTGTCTGACGAAAATTTAAGATACTAAAAGTATTCTACTCTTGGGTTTCACTGGCATCTTGAAGACCTGAGTTCAAATGCTGCCTTAAACATTTATTTAGCTATGTGATTTGGGCAGGTTACTTAAGCTCTTTCAGCCTTGTTTTATACAGCTGTAAAATGGGGATAATAAGAGTGCCCATTTCCCAGGATAGCCATGAGCCATATTGGTAATATTTGTAAATTACTTTGCATACTTTAACCAATAAATAAGTGCTAGATATTTTTACTAGTCTTCTTCCCTAATGAAAAGACTCAGTTAGATATATTTCCCCCCTTACTCTTTGCAGTTGGCCTTTCCCTTTTGAGATTGCTGCCTACCTACTCTGTATCTATCTTGTATATGGCTAGTTATTTTCAGATGGCTTCCCCCACTAGAATGGGAGATCCTTGAAAACAAGGACTGTTTCCCTCCTTTTTTTTGTAGCCCTAGAACTGAGCACATTACCCCTTCCCCCTCCACCACACACACTAGATGCTTAGTAATTTTTAATTAATTGATTGATAATGAAAATTTAGTACAATTGCTCCCCCTTTAAATAGCATCTTCTTTGAAGTGTACTATTTGTGTTGTTTGGATTTTTAATGTGTCTAAGTGATGTCTTGCTAAAATTGCTAATCCATTATTGAACCCTTCTTTGTACCTATGATAAATAGTTAAGCATAATGAACCAACATAAGGACCAATCTGATAGCGGATGCAACATAATGTACCCATAGTCCCCTACCTTTTCAAGAAAAGGGTGTGGACATATATTGTATCTAGGTTATACTGTAACACATGTAAAATGTATGGGATTGCCTGTCATCGGGGGGAGGGAGTGGAGGGAGGGGGCAATAATTTGGAAAAATGAATACAAGGAATAATATTATAAAAAAAAAAAGAAAAGGGTGTGGAAATGCTAGATTTTTTTTTGGATTATAAGGAAATATATATCTATCTATATGTATGTGTGGTGGGAGTGTGTATACATATATAATATCTATGTGTATATTTTATATACATATATACATACATATATGTATACTGAAATATTTACATGGACGTATAGCAAATGATTATGGCTTAAAAAACAAAAGACAACAATAAAATTAAAATATCGTTAAGCACGACAAATTAACAGGGTTAATTCACATCTGTTCATGAATGTACCATTCTGCTCCCATATCCTCCCTTCTCTAGCAAGAGAAAGGAATCATATTACATCACATGTTCTCTGAAACCAAAATGAGATGCTTTAGAATTTCACAGCTTTAAATGTTAGTTCAAATTTGGGGAGCAACAGCAATAATTGACAAATTAATTTTTTTAAATGTCAATACTAACTTCTCAAAAAGCCATGATTGCCACGAGAGAGAAAAAGAATAATTGTAGACCTTGTGTAATTTTAAACAGGCTTTTCACAAAAGGATTGTCATGTTAAGTTTAAATAAACTCAACCATATGCTGATTGACTAACATCTGGCTGGCCCATCTGACCACCCAAAAAGTAAGTTGTCCAGTAGCCAACTTGAAATGAAACTGTAAGGACATAAAATTTGTTCAAGAAACAGTAAACTTTACATACAAAAAAATAATAAATTCTAAACTCCGAACCACTTGAGCTGGCAGAAGGATCATGTACAGGGAAGAAGGGGTAGTATAATCAAGAGATTTGCAAAATGGCCTATGGGAGATATGTTACCACTTGGGCAGGATATATTTGGGAGCCTGCCAATTCTCAAGGCAAAATATAATTCTGTGAGGATGGGAAGAACAGTCTTTTTCACTGCGAGTGGCTCAAACAATGGGAGTGCTGAACTGGGAGGTGAAATGTGTCAAATGTATCAAGGAGGAGAGAATTTTTCAGATCCTTAAGGGGAGAATAATGCCTTCTTTGGCTCTGAAGGAAATTATTCAAGATTTTCTCCCTTCCACCCCCTCCCCACCACTTTCTCACCCTATTGGGATTCATAGTTGTTGAGAATGCTAGGGATCTGAGAGATCATTCAATCATTAACCACTCTCCTTCCATTTTGGACAAGAAAATTGAGGCTCCAGAGAAGGGAGCCAATTCATTGACAAGCATTTGTGAGGCACTTACCCCATGCCAGATACTGTGCTGGATGCTCAAGGTATAAGCAGAGGTTATGACTCCAAGGTCAAATATTCAGCCAGGGAAAGACTCCTGAATGCTGTTGACACTCTGGGTTCTATCCCAGGTCAGTGCTCACTAGCTAAGCTATCTTTAGCTTCCCCTTTTATTAGAAGGAAGGGGCAGGGATCTGGGTGTGGAGGATGGATTTGGATATGGAATGGTAGGAAACAAAGAAACATCAATTCATGGGGTCCAGATTTAGAGCTAGGAGGATCTAAGGAACATCTAGCTTAATCTTCTCTTTTACAGATGAGGAAACTGAGACTCAGAGAGGTAAAAAAATTTTGCCCAAGTTTGCATAGATAGTAAGTGAGACAGAATTTGAACCCAGGTCCTCTACTTGCAGAGCCCATGCTCTTCCCATTGTACCACACTCCCCTTCTTGTCTTTGTCTTCCACCCATTTTTAAAATCAGGGATTTTGAGCCTGGGATCTGAGATTTTATTTTTTAAAGAACATTTTGATATAATTGGTTTCTTTGGTAATCCTCTGTCTTTTATGATTCCAAGAAGGGGCCCTTGACCTTTCCAGATTGACTGCCCAAGGGATCTAGGATGTGAAGGGGAAGAGTTCAGGATCTATGGGAAGATGCATGAAGATATCCCAGGGATCATTCTCACAGAAAACTAGAAGAGTAGAAAGAAATTATTAAGACAATCTAGTCAATATCCTCATCTGACTGAAGAAGAAACTAAGACTCAGCCAGATTAAATACCTTGTCCGTGGTTGCCCAATGAGTAATTTTGCAACTCTCTTCCCTTCTCTAGGGGGAAATCAATGTGAAGAGTATTTCAATATAGCGGAAAGTTTACAGATCTGAGAGGAACGGGCTTTGGTGCAGGGGGAGGAATGGGGAGAGGAATGGACTTTTCCATGAAGGTTTTCAGCAAAGGCTCCATGGTTATGCTTTCAACAGAGGGACATGTGTTCAGAAGATCTGACCTTCCAAATTCTGATATTTTATGATTAGTCTTGATTTTTGTGTTGTTGCTGGTCTCAAAGAGAAAGTGAGGCTGATAACTTTGTGCCACGCTGCTCACTTAGATCCAATTCATGTGCAAAGACATTGCTTTGTGATGTCATTGGTCTTCTTCGAAATGAAGGGTGAACAACAATAATAGTTTTGTAATTTGTATCCTATGAGCTTGAAGCCCAGCCTGGTCCCTGACCCTCCGTGCAGCTTTAGGCAAAGATTTCAGCCTCTAAGTCCTGGCCTCTTACTGTACCCATCCATGCAACTGCAACAGCTAGGCAGCTGGTGGATTGTTGTGCTTTCCACAACAGCTGGATGAGCTGGTAGGAGGGAAAGAGCTTCATTCATCTAACCTGAGTATGCGTGGAAATGTTTGGACAACTGAGGCAATGGTGGGACTCGGTGGGAGGATGTTGCATTCAGGGTTAGTGAATCTGGACTGGAGGTCCATTTCTGCCTCTCGTTATTGTGTGATCTCAAGCTTCAGCTTCCTCGATTGTTAAATAATGAGGTTGGGCTAGGTGGCTTGAATAAAGACATAAAAGGCATGCTCATCAAACTGGGAGCTGGCAGTAATCGGAGAATGACTACGAACATGACGGATGATAGTCAGGAGCTAAACAAATCTTGACAGCCTGGAAAACTGGACTCAATCTAATGGGATGAAATTCAAAAAGGATAAATGTAAAGTTTTCCATGGAGGCAGAACCAAAAAAATCAATTTCCCAAGCCCACGATGGGAGAAACATGGTGAGAAAACAGTTTGTTTGAAAAATATGCAGGAGTTTTAATGACCCACAAGCTCCTTTGGGACCATTACAAAAGCAAATGACATCTTGGGGAACATGAAATGTGGGTCCCATCATGCTCTGTTCTCCTCCAAATGCATGTAGAGTAGGTGTTCAATTCCTGGTACCACAGTGTCCACAGGACACTGGACAGATTAAGATCCTACAGAGAGTGATAATCTCAATGGTGGAGGACTTTGCATGTCAAGGACTGGAATTATTCAGCTTGGAGAAGGCTTGCTCATTGCCTCTCCCATCAGTCTGTGAGCTCTCTTGAAAGCAGGGGCTGTCTTTTGCCTCTTTTTGTTTCCTTAACTTCACACTGTGTCGAGCACATAGTGGGCATTTAATAAATATGGGTTGATTGAAGAGAAGATTCAGGGGTAACCAGACAGTCTGGTTTAAGTATCTGAAGGATTATCATGAGAGAAATGAGACCTCATTTTTTTTTTTTGCCTGGTATATATGCTCTGGTATCATGTTTTAACTTTCTTTATGCTTCTCCTCTTGGCTGAGACATTAACATAAAACAGTTAATGAATTTGACCTTGGCCTGTATCTTTATGCTTGCCTGTGCTCCTTCTGGAATAGAAATAAGGCTCACAGGCACACTATTGACATGACAGCATGCAAATCTACAGTCTGATGAGAGAAGTGCAAAAATGTGATCGGGAGAGCAGGTTTTGGAACATGGAGCAATCTTTTCTGAGCTACTAGAATCTTGGGCAAATTTCCTTTTATTTAAAAAGAAGGAGGGAGAATGAACTAGTGGATGTAGTTCTAGTTGGGAGGCAAGACACCTCAGGATTGGCTTGGCCACTAATTAGTTGTGTGGCTTTGCATTTGATCCCATGGTACTGAGAAGGTGTTGACACAGAGTGTCTGATGCCATAGAATCATTAATGGAACAAGAACTGCAGGTCCTTGGACTAGTAGAAAGGCCAGGGGGACAAAAGGGCTTTAGTCCTGTCTGTGATCTTAGGCAACTTAATTGTCATGTTTGGGCTGTGGAAATGTTACGGAAAAGAAATGCAGAGGTGGAGTAAAAGATGATTTCCAAAACCTCTTTAAGATGTAACTAGGTACTATTAAATACTAATATATATCTATAACACTTTAAGGTTTATAAAAAATGCATCATAATATTGTAGATTTGGACTTTGAAAGGATCTGAAAGGCAATTGGTTCCTAACATCTAACCTCAAATTTTGTAGAATATTATCTCTTTTGATCCTTATGACAGTCCTGTGAGGTAGGGACTGTCAACATCCTCATTTCAAAGATGAGGAAATCAAGACTGAGAGGTTAAGTTTGTCCAGGGGTCCACAGTAATAATTATCTGTGGAAGGATTCTAGTAAGCACTATGGCAAACTATTTCTGAGAGGTTTTTCAGCTCTGAAAATCCAGAATATTCTATTATTATGGCTCTCCAGTTTTTAATATGCTTCATAAATGTATAATTTAAAAATCAAGAGCACTGTTTTCCTCCTGTGGCAGTGATATGTTTGATGAGACTAGAAACTGCCTCCCATTTTTAGTCTCCAAATTTGGAAGGGCACAAGTTTCATCAAATAACCAATTTTTTGGCAGAGACATTTTTAAAAAATGTAAATTGTGAGCCCTATTTTCATTTTCTTAAAATAAAATGACTGAGTCTTGGAAGTAATTTTGGAGCTGAAAATCAGGTTAGTGGAATCTACAATCGGGATCTCCACAGAGATTCTACCCTATGTGATTGTGGTGGAGCCCTTGAAAATGCAATTCAATCCATTGATAGGCATTTAATTAGTTCTTACTCTGAGTCCAGCACTGAGTATATAAAAAAGGTAAATATGGTCCCTGTTCACAGGGGACTTTGATGTGTTACTGAGGGACATAATATTCAAATAACAATGTATCTCTGCATAAAAGTATGTAAATATGGGACAGCCATGTATATATTAAGGTATATGGGATAGCTAGGAGATAGAGCATTGATTTTGTCAGGAAGGCTCATTTTCCTGAGTTCAAATCTGGCCTCAGTCATTTATTATCTTTGTGACCCTGGACAAGTAACTTCACCTGGCTTTTCAAAGAGCAGGGAAGGAGGATGGTTTCACTGGATGGGAGTAAAACATTAGGACACAGAAAAGGCAGAAAGAGACTAGGTTCTGAAAGATTTTCAAATACAGAAGACTTTATATTTGGTGGTGGAGGTTGTATAAGAAGCCAAATAGCACTGTGAAGGGGGTCCGGTAACCTGCTCAGGTGTGCCCTTTAGGAAGATCACTTGAAAGCTGAGTTGCAACTGAGTTGTGTGGAAAAAGTCTGGAGACTATGTAAGTTTTTAAATGTCAAACAATGGAACTTTTAAATATTTGATCCTGAGGAAATAGGGCACTGCTGAAATTTGTCATTCAGCCCAACTCAACTATTCTTTACTTTTTCTAGCTTGTCACTGCCCTTCTCACCTCATTAATGAGTATTTGAGAGCCTATCACACTCACCACACTGGGCTTTTCAATTTCAACCTCTGTCACTGGAGTTGGGAAATGAGAAAAACTAAAAGATTTGAGAAATGCAACCCAGAGCATATTCCATGTTATACTTCCAAAATCTTTTGGTCTCTTATCCAGAGACATATTCAGCAGCTGATGGCCACCACCTGAGAGCTCAGTCATGGCATCCTTCGGTAACCACAGGTCCTGAGTCATCCAGGCTTTGATTAACGAACTCTCTTGAGCCAAAAGACAGGCCTCTTATTCTTGGATCTTATACTCATTAGCCGTGTGTGATTCCAGGCAATAAAAGTCTTTATTTCCAATGATACTGTTGTAAAGGAAATATTAGTTTGGGAGAAAAGTAAGTACTCAGCAAATCTAAGAAATTTAAATCCCCTTTGCAATTGATCCATCCAACTAGGGTCCTAGAACATTACAGAAGACCAGGACCAATTACACAGCTATTTTTACAAGTTTCACTTTGTCTTGAAAATATGACAGATGAGCTGATTTTATTCCATCCAGAGTCTTCTCTGGAAATATGGGAATATAATTTATATTCTAGATCTCTATAGAAAAACTAAAAGAGTCTTAGCTCCCTTGGCAGGCTCAGATGAACATGTTGAACATGGGATCAACTTGATGATATCCAGAAACAACAAAAAGAAACCTGGAAAAGACCCAGATCCAAACCATGAAACACAATACCACACTTTCCTCCTCTGTGAGCCTGACCTCCTTCCCTAGGTACCTATATAATCTTCCAAATTTGTCGTATTATTTTAGGATTAAGAGAATGCACTTGGGGGTAAATGCTCAATCTACCATCACAATATCTCTTGTTCCCATCTCCTTCTTTCTTCTGACATTGCCCCTGCTGTGGTATACCATGCCAGGAAAGGGAACCATGTCCATTTGAATTGTCTTGGGAAAGTTCAAAAGCTCACTTGGCAGGATAAGTACCCAACAAAGAGTTTTTTTTCTAGAGCTGAACTGCCAACTTCAAGCTCTATTGCAGAGAACACAACAATATTGGACTGGCCACATTGTTTGAATGCCGAATGTAATTCTCTAAAAGACTATGGGGGTAGCAGTGGATAGAGCATCAGCCCTGAAGTCAGGAGGAGCTGAGTTCAGATCTGGCTCAGGCACATAACACTGCCTACCCGTGTGACCCTGAGGTCATTTAACCTCAATTTCCTCAGTTTAAAAAAAAAGACTATAGGGAGGGGGACAGAAGGAGCAATTCATGGGAGACAATGGCAGAGAACTAACCAGCATGGTATACCCTCATTGGAAAAGGTGCTGTGCTCTGTGAGTGAAATAGAATTGCAATGGCTCAAAAAAGATGAGATGTGCGATTTTAGAGACATCTTCACTCCAAATGCTCATGTGGACTATTTATGCCTGACCTGTAAGAGAGTCTTCTGAGCTTTTATTGGTCTGATCAACTACAGTTGACATATCGTACCTTGACCCTCAACATACAGATGTCATGTTGGTTCTCTTCCAGCCAATCCTGGTGCATAACCTTATCAACTTATGTCTGGGCTAGTGCAATAGCCTTCTGGCTAACTGGTCTACCTGCTTCAAATCTCCCCACAACAGTCTACAACGTAGGATGATCTCTTTCTTCTGAGTGGGCATTTTCCCTGGCTGCCTTAGAATGCTCCCTTCCTCATTTCTACTTTCTAGCTTCTAAGGCTTCTTTTAAGTCTCAACTAAACTCCTACCACCTTTGGCAAGAAGACTTTCCTAGCCCTTTTTTATGTTAATGCTTCCTTCTGTTGATTATTTCCAATTTATTCTGTATATAGTTTATACATACCTGCTTGCATGCTGACCCAGCCCTCCTGATGCCATTAGTTATTGGTAATTTGAGGATGAACAACTATCACAAGGGATCTGCATAAAATCTCTTAATAGAAAGAAAGGACATCTAGAGAAGATGTTGTAAGTTAAATCTTATTACATACATTTCTTAAACATGATCCTTGGTAGCCAAGTGAGTCATAGGGAAGGGTGTTGACAGAAGGCTTTGGTTGAATTTAAGGGACCCTTTGTTGCATTGGGCACTAGCTAAATTCTCACAGTTACTCCCAGAGGCAAGTAAGAGGGGAGGGTGACATTATCTTGTCCTTAAATTGTAATGGGCCCTTGTTGAAGGCCTTGTCAAATTCCTTGCATTGAAAAAATTGTCATGACCCCACAATTACTGTATCCTATCAGAAGGCCAAGTTATGATGTCAGCCCCTCAGGTTATTTTTCTCCTATAAAAGAATCTACAGGCACCCCATTTCTTTGCTAACTTTTTTAGGGTTGGCCTGCTTACTAGCTTCATAATGGCTAACCTTTTTGGAAACATCCCACCGCATGTCAATGGCATAATAATGAAATCTTTGTCTCTCGATTTGGAGATGGTCTAAGTCAAGACACCTCGTGATATTTTGGGGATTCAATCCTTGCACCCCCAAAATTTTGCATTTAAGCTTACTCTTCCAATTGAGGCTGTATTTGTTGAAAAGAGTAAACTAGAGTCTTGGGAGAATGTCTTTACCATTAATAGTAGCTGCCCTCTGGTAACACAATCTATTAATTCAAATAGAAATTGGGGGATTCTCCTTCTCTTCCTCTTCTTCTTCCTTCTTTTCTTCTTCATTTATTTGTTTTTACTGTTCTTGAAGAAGCTGGGGCAATTTATTTTTTGTCCAGTATGGTTTTTACTTTTACTTTCTTGAAATACAGCTCTGAAAAGTCAGGCTTTTAAAAACCCATTTTGTTTTAAGTGGACCTACTTGGTTTCACCTGAAACCAATCACTCTTGCTCTCATTGAATGGCCAGTAATAGCCCTAACCCAAGCCTCTATGACTCATTGTTTGGGTTTTAATGTCTTAGAATGAGTAGGTAGAGATTGTTTTCTGTTAAGGTTAGGAATTCTGAGGCTCTTCCCCTCCCATATGCTTGGGAAACACCTTAATTTGGAAAGGTCAAGGGCACCCAGTGCATTCTGGGCCACTGTCAGTCATCAGTGTCTTAATCTTTGTCTTGTCAGTGGACTTCAGGATTCTGGAGGGAAGAGTAAAGTCTACTCCTGTCCAATTCACAGGCAAGTCAAGACCTTGCCCTCATTATGTCATTGGTCTTCTCTGAGAACAAAAAAGGACGACAACATGAGCTCCTTGAGGGTAAGGATTCTTTTTGCCTTTCTTGGTATCTTAACACTCGGCACATAGTGAATGTTTAGTAAATGTTTTGTTGACTTGATTGTACAAGCATTTATTATAGTGGGAAAGAAAAATAAAATGAATGTTGAATTCTTGAACCATGGGAAATAGGAAATTAGGTTCCTGCAACTATTAGAATGGTAATCTTTCACTAAAAATGCCGAAAACACATTTTTATGCCTACAATATTTTATAAAAAAATAATCCTGATAACATGCACTTTTCCTAATGTGGTAACCATGAAATAACCCATAAAATGCAGGGGAGAGGAGAGGCAAGGAGGGATCAGAGAGCCAAGGGATTTCAGAAGAATCTGGAGATAGAAAAATGAAAGGGGAAACCTACCATCTCTAATCTCACTTTTGACTGTATGATTGAACTACTCCTTGATGAAAAGCACATGTGCCCCTGGAACTCTGGCTTAGGGCAGCTGAGCTCAGTCCAGCCCAGTCAGGTTCTCTGTCTGTAGGAAAGGGATGAGTGGGTGTGGGGTCTTGCTCAGAATTCTTGTAAGAGGTCAAAGGTGACCATCATTCATTTACCCACAAATTTTTCCAATTCACTCATTATGCACTTAAAAGGTTACTTCAATACTTTCTGGAGCAGAATCAGGAACACTTTTTCCTCCTTTTTTGTGGATATAACAAATCATTGATTGTTTAACACTGACTACACATTTGGGCATAGAGCCCAAAGAACTGTGGGGGCACATTCATAATACAAAAGTTGAGTTTAAAAGGCAAACAATGGAAATACATAAGAAGCCATAAGGAACATTTTCCTCTACTACTACTAGGGTGAACACGATCAGTGAAGCACCCAATTAATTACCAGCTACTGCACAAACTAAGGTATCTGATCTTTCAATTTTTTCTCTACTAAATGTGTACTGTTGCCAATGAGAAAGTGAAAATGAGTTTACTAATAAAATATGGAAATGTTTGAAGTCACAAAAGTTAAAGGGGAATGTTGAGAGCTGACAGTAAGTATCAATCAAGGGGCAGCAGGTGGCGCCCCTTGGAGAGAGCACCAGCCCTGAATTCAGGAGGACCCGAGTGGTCTCAGACACTTAACACTTAACACTTCCTAGTTGTGTGACCCTGGGCAAGTCACTTAACCCCAGCCTCAGGGTGGGGGGAAGTATCAATCAAGTAATTACAAGGTGATTTTGGAGGAAGTGTACTAGTAGCTAGAAAATCTTCATGTAGGAGATAAGTAAGTTGAAGAATTGATTCTCTATTTCTTTTCATCCAGTAAGATCTACTTTCTCAAGGGATTTGTGCAGCCACCTCCAAAATTTTAATTTACTTTATGGTTGGGGATCTTCCCACCAGGAAAAAGAATTAATGTCATTAGGGAATCAGCCCCCATCCCATTCTTGACCAGGGATTCCTCTTTATCTATCAGGAAAACAGCATTCCCACTCTTTGAATCTGGCCAGTGGCTCAGCAACTGCATTCTTATTTTATCTTTAGTCATCTTGGCCATTAGTTCCCTATTGGCCATTTTGGTCTATCATTTTCTCTGAAGCATTTTAGTCCTTCAGTTCCTGCCTACCTTTCCTCTAAATTCTTTAGAATCCACTTTCCCCAAATCTGCATGTCAAATTGTGCCCTCTCTCCTATAACAAAGTCTTGAATGGAGTGTTTACTCCCCATCTAAATTTTTATAATTTCCATCTCCGTTATTGAGGATCATATCCAAAACCAAATTTCCCTTTATTGATTCCTTTGCCTATTAAAGGATAAAATTATCACTAAAGCAAAACAAAAAGTTATTTTCCCCTATGTTTTTGACAGAGAGGAAGAGAATTCTTTAAATATCTGGATAATTGAATTTTTTTTCATTATTATATCACTCGTTTTAGGAATTTAATTTATTCCCTAAAGTCTTTATCTAGTTCCCTTTTCTGTCCAGATGGTCTATAGTTTATTCTGATGACAAAAATCATGTCTGTTCCTCTCTATTTTGACCTACATCCAAATATCCTCTATTATGCTTCCCACATGCTTCAATTTCTGGATTTTCTCACATGAGTTATTTTATTTTATTTTTTTGATATATAATATCCCATCTTTTGTCAATCTAAAGCTGTAGACCAGTCCTAGCTTTTATCTCACAATGTCTCAGCGATACTTTTGAGGCCATTTTTTACCACTGTGTTAACTTGGTCATTACCTAAACTTTCAGTATGTATTTATAAACATTTGCAACCATGGGTTTTTATTTCTTCGTTTATTTGTGGTGGCCACTAGTAAGCTTTATTTTTAACCTTTTTTTTGCCTTCTTAATTAGTATTTTTCCAATTAAAGATAATTTTCAACATTCATATTTTATAATATTTTGAATTCCAAATTCATCTCCTTTCTCCCTCTCTTTCCTTCTCCCCAAGATAGTAAGCAATCTGATATAGGTTATAATGTGCAGTCATATAAAACATTTCTACATTAGTCACAATGTGAAGGGGAAAAAAAAGAGAAAAAATGGAAAAGAAACCATTAAAAAATAGAGGAAGTGAAAATAGTATGCTTTGATCAGCATTCAGATTCCCTCAGTCTCGGTTCTTTCTTTGCATGTGGATCACTTTTGGTTATAGTCCAAAATATTGTCTTAGTGATTTGTATTGCAGAGAAGTTAAATCAGCCATAACTGATCAGTACCTAACTGCTGTTACTGTGTACAGTGTTCTCCTGGTTCTGCTCACTTCACTCAGCTTCAGTTCATGTAAGTCTTTCCAGGCTTTTCTAAAATTTTCAGCATTGACAATTGACAATTGACATTGACAATTTTGTTCCAACTTTTCCCCTCCTTCCCCCACCCCTTCCTCCAGATGGCAGGTTGACCAATACATGTTAAATATGTTAAAGTATATGTTAAATCCAATATATGTATACATGCCCAAACAGTTATTTTACTGTACAAAAAGAATCGGACTTGAAACAGTGTGCCATTAGCCTGTGAAGGAAATAAAAAATGAAGGCAGACAAAAATAGAGGGATTGGGATTCTTATCAGATAATTTAAAAGAAGTCCAAAATCAATCCAAACCTTACTCTTCCAGAGCTAGATTGGCTCTATCTCCCTCAGAATTATAGGGATATTCTTGAGAGGTTGGGGATATTTCTTCTCTAAAGCCTACAACTCAAGCTCCCATTCTGGCATGGGCTCTTAACTGCCAGTGATTAATTTTCCAGTTTCATTTAACCAATTTACATTGATTTGCTTTTATAAAGGGATATTTACTTCCCAGCTATAGCAAGAACAGAATTATAAACATTTCTTCCCAACAACTGAGGAGACACTAGTACCTTATTCCTGGGAGGGTAGGATTCCAATTTCTAAGCCATTCTTCAGAGGATGACATCATGTGTTGCTCTGCATCACTCCCTCCTGGGCACTCTGCTCTGTGGTAGGTGTTCCATCTTTGCTTCTCCCCACTAGGTGTTAAATCTGTATCCAGATGGTTTGCAACAACGTAGTTATTTTCAGTCAGCTCACATCCTTGCTACTATCCAATACAGATGCTGTGGTTAATAAAATACTCCCTTTAAGGGAAAGGCTACAGCCCTTATCAACCACTTTCACTCTCCATTGAGGAAGTGTGGTTTGTAAGCCTCTCCCTGAAGGGAAAAGTCAACAGTCTCTCCCTGAAGGCAAAAGTTCTCAGCCTTCCTCAGTTACTTTCTCTGCCAGGGGCTTTGCAGTTTTCCTTTACTACCTGACAACCAAAAACACCAGCTGCACGTGCCAACGTCACACTTGCTCTTTCATCTCTTCTTCTTCTTCTTTTTTTTTTTTAACTAACCCCTACTCTACATTATCCACTGAGTTGCTCAATTTTACTCCCTTCTGGATTAAGGCCAGAAATTAATTTTATTGCATCCCCTCATAAGCAAATATCCCTGGGGTCTAACCTCCTCCATTGAAAAGAGGCTGAGAGGATGAATACAGAGAGGCCTGGAGAGACATCAACTGATGCTGAGTGAAACGAGCAGAACCAGGAGATCATTATACACTTCAACAATGATGCTGTATGAGGATGTATTCTGATGGAAGTGGATTTCTTCAACATAGAGAAGAGCTAATTCAGTTCTAATTGATCAATGATGGACAGAGAAGGAACACTGGGAAATGAGTGCAAACTGTTTGCATTTTTTGTTTTTCTTCCCATTTTTGCCTTCCGAATCCAATTCTTCCTTTGCAACAACAACAACAACAAAATTCGGTTCTGCACATATATATTGTACCTAGGATATACTATAAGATATTTAATATGTATGGGAATGCCTGCCATCTAGGGGAGGGGGTGGAGGGAAGGAGGGGAAACTTCGGAACAGAAGGGAGTACAAGGGATAATGTTGTAAAAAATTACCTATGCATATGTACTGTCAAAAAATGTTATAATTATAATTTTTCCCCCCTTGGAAAAGAGGCTGGGGTTAAGTGACTTGCCCAGGGTCACACAGCTAGGAAGTGGTAAGTGTCTGAGACCAGATTTGAACTCAGGTCCTCCTGAATTCAGGGCTGATGCTCTGTCCACTGTGCCACCTAGCTGCCCCCATAATTATAAAATTAATAAAAATAAAAAATAAAAAACTCAAAAGCACAAAAAAAAGAAAAGAAAAGAAGCTGAGAGATACTGTACCTAACTTCTCCTTTTTTGCTCCTCTGTTTTATGCATATTTACATAAGGGTTGAGCTGAATGACAGCAGAAATGGATAATCTCTTTTGCCCAATCTTCCCCAATAACAAATCTCAATCTCTTGTATCTCTCTGGCCTTTCTACCCATGCATATTTCTTGTTTGTTAATTAGAAAACATAATTCTCATTTACTTTAAAGTCCAATTGCTTAAACAAATCTCAATCTGTTCTATCTCTCTGAACTCTCTACATATATACGTCATTGTTTGTTAATTAGGAAGCATAATTCTCATTGACTTAAAAACCTAATGGCCTAAACAAAATGGTGTAATGAATCAGTCTTTTTTTTTTTTTTTTTTTTGGACTAAGACTTGGATAAATAAAGCAAAATTAGTGTCCAAACAGTCTAGAGAGCTGTTGAAATTATTTCTTATGCACAAGTCAAACCACTTTTCAGTTCAAAAATTGTCAGTGACATCTTATTGATTTCTAAGTGAAATTCCCATTTATTTTCTTGACATTCAGGGTTATCTAAAACCTCGCAGCTGAATTTTCCAGCTGTATCATATATTATTCCCATCCACACACTGTACACTCCAGCCAAACTAGACTTTTCTCTGTCTCCTCAATATGTCATATACCTCCTGGATCTTTTCTTAAACAGTTCCTCATTCTTGGCATAGAAAAATATTAAGCTGGAATGCCCTCCTCCTCTCTGCCTAGTGAATTAATAACACTTATATGCATATTATATGTTGAGATATGTGAGAAGGGATCGCTTTATTCTTTATACTTGAGTCACCAGTGTGTAACACAATGCCTGGTCCACAATGCTTAATGAATGCTTGATATTTCATTGAGATCAGGAATATTTCACTAGTTGTCTTTGCATCCCTAATGTTAGCACAATGCCTGGCACCTAACAGGCTCTTAATGAAAACTTGTTGATGGATTGAAAACAAGGTCTCTTTCCCCCTTGTATTTTAATTGTCTTTAGAGTGGCTACAGCTTGGATCCATGAAATCCAGCCTCAAAAGAAATCTTTCTAAGAAAAGGTCCCTTTATATGGGACAGTTTTATGACCCTTCTGGAGACAGGCTTCTCAAAGTTTGGAGAGGGAGGAAGCAGGTCCATGAGCCTGAGCTGTCATTGAGAGTCTGCCTTCAAGATGCTGTGGACTAAGCCTGGAAATCTATGAAAAAAACCTTGGCTCCAACTTTTGAATGTGGGAGCGTTTTGGAAGCTCACTCCAAAAAAATGCAAAAAGCATAAACTCATCATTGACTAATAGACATTTCCTCGTTCACAGAAACCTCAGGAATTTTAAAAACTGCTCTGTGGGCGAGAAGAGTTGGAAAAATCCAAGCCTGATTTTTGTCTTTCCCATGAAGTCCTTGTTACATCAGCCTCATCTCATTAGTAAGTATTTTTCTACCATGAGCTGTAAAAGTCTCCTTGAGCAGCCAAGCAGCTGATTTTATCGTCAGGATGGAAAAGGTTACTCACTGTCCATCCCTTAGTGTTAAGGGGAAATCTAAGATTCCCTGGCCTTAGTGAGCTCTGATGGTTTGGAATAGCAAGGAGTCCCTTGTGTCAATCAGAGCCTCCTGTTAGCTTGCAAGAGAGATGTACTTTAATTTTGGACCTGATGTGGAAATCTGGACAAATAATCTAATGGCAGCATTCTTCAAAGACCTTTTGTTAAAAGAAAGGCAGAATAGACCTAGAGCTGGAAGAGGCCCTGAATGTCATTAAGTGCAACCCATTCGTTTTATAGATGAGGAAGCTAAGTCCCAGAGAAATTAATTGACTTGGCCAGAGTCACACAACTAATTAGTATCTAAGGTAAGATTTTAGCCCAAGTCTTCCTAATTCCAAACCCAAAACTCTATCCACTATCTCAAATTGTCTCTTGGGCAATATGAACTATTTCAAAACACATAAATCATGAAAGTTATCCAAATATCTCATCCTACCCCTACCATGCCATGCTCTACAATGGACCAGAATATTATCTGGAGATGAAGACTTGTCAAAAAGAACAAAAAAAGAAGAGATATTTTATCCATCATCATTCTTTTTTGGGAAAAAAAAATTATGTTGCTAGCATTTGTTTTTACATTGCTTTAATTTCCCATTATATTCCTTGCTACTTCCCCATCCAGAGAGCCAGCAAAAATTTAAAAAAAGGAGGAAAAGTAGTTGAGCAAAACTAACTAGGTCAGCCCGTCAGTAAACAGTCATTCATTAAGCATTTACCAAGCATGAGTCACTATGCCAAGCCCTGGGAATACAAAGAATAGTTCCTGCCCTAAATGAGATTATATTCTAATGAGGGAGAAACATCTAAATAACTAAGTACAGATAAGATTTATGAAGCCTAGGATTTAAACATTCAAAGCCCAGCTGCTCAGACTGGGATAATCCAAGACTAGTTGTTCTGAGGTGTCCAATACTCTGTTCTGAGATTCCAAAAAAAGGGCTCTCAAGATCCAGGAGGAATGAGCCCTGGAAAGTCGAGGTCCAGACAAGATCCCCAAAAAAGCAAGCAGGGCTGACCATCCCACCTAAAAGCACATCAGGGGACAGAGCCTAGACCTGGCTCAAAGCCCCAGTTTGATAATGAAGGCTGGATAGAACAGTAAATTTAAAAAAATACCCTGAATTAATTTTTTTTTAAGATATTGCAAATCTATTCCTATAATCACTTTAAGCAGAAACTCAAAAGTTTAAAAAAAAGGGATTTTCCATAGGATTACATGAATTTTACATGAATGAAGCCCTGAAACAAGAGATAAAAATGAAATAAGATCTTGAGGGAAAAAAATTAGAGAATTATAAGTAGGTTAGAAGAAAGAATGGTATATCTTACCCAAGAAACAGAATCTCTAAAAATTAGCACAGATCAAATAGAAACCAATGATTCCTTAAGACAGCAAGAATGATTTGAGCCTTTTAAAGAAACACAATTTTGAAAACTCTGATCAAAGCAACAACCAAGCTTTTCTCCAAAGGACCTATGATGATGCAGAGTGTCTGAGAAGATTAAGGTCGACACAAAGTGCAGATATTTACAATTTTGGAAGTAGCCATTGGGTACATTCATTTTGCTTGATTATGTTTATTTTATTTTATTTTTTACACAGAGATTTTCTCCCTGCCTTTCTTTCTCTGGGTTAAGGGACCAGGGAGCATGGGAAGAGGAGAGTAGAGAAGCCAAAAAGAAAAAAAAGAAGAGGGCTATTGTGACATTAAAAAAAAAAAATACACGGAAGAGAACAGAAAGAAGCACAGAAAAAGTAGGACAGTTTTGAAACTGTAGAATTTATTATATGCTTAAAAAACAAAACAAGTGGACAAGTCATAGTTGGGATTTATTTTATGTGCAGGCTGGACTAGACAGTCACTGAAGTTTTTGCTAATGCTCCATTTCTACAATAATATAATTTTCCTCCCTGGGGACATCAAAAGAAAAAAATCTTTTATTGAATCTTTTGTTCACCTCTTCCCCTCTCTTCTCCCAGAGAGCAGTTAGGTGATATAATAAATAGAGGGCAGGGCTCATTAGGAAGAACTGAATTCAAATCTAAACACAGACAGAACAATTTTCTCTGCCTCAATTTTCTCATTTGTGAAATGGGGATAATAACAGTATCTACCTCCCAGGGTTGTTGTAAGGATCAAATGAGATGATAATTTGTAAACTGCTTAGCACAGTACCTAGCACAAAGTAGGCACTGTATAAGTGTTAATTCTTATTATAATAATTATTATCCCTTATAACAGAAAATTTGAAAAAATAGTTCAGCAAATCTAATCAACATATCGAAAAGTTGGACATCGTATTCATTGTTCCACACTTATAGTTCTCCATCCTTGAAGAGGAAAGAGACAGATATCTTCTCATATTACTTATTTGGGATCAAGTCATAATAATTTTGTAGCATTCACTTTCAGTTGTTCCCTTGTTGTTCTTTCACTTACACTGTTGTCATCAGGGTATATATTGCTTTCCTGGTTCTGCTTCCTTCATTTTGCATCAGTTCAGAAAAGCTTTCAACCTAGGATCATTCCTGAAGAAACATGCTTCCTATTTAATTAAAAAAAGCTTGAAGTCAGGGATGAATTCTCTGCTCACTTTCCACTAAGACAGAAGACTACAAATTATATTGTAGATACTAAGAGCATTTTAGACATAGTGCTGGGTTTTATCCACCCCACTAAGTTGAGACAGGGAGAGGGTATAATAGCAGTATATTTGATCCTCATCTCATGAAGTCCATGCTTTAAAGCTGTGGTGAGGAGGTTCATTGCTGCTATAGATGCATCTGGTTTTGAAAAAAAAAAAAAAAAGAAAAAAGAAAAAGAAAAAGAAATAGGAAAAAAAATGAACACTCCCCTCTGCTATTGTGATGACTTACCGCCATCCTCTTCTTTTTCTCCATGTAGTCCTTGGGCAAACAAGCCTTTTAATGCATACAAGATACAACTGCAGAAAATCCCCAAGGTTGGAGGGTGTGCAGCCTCCTTTGATTTTTTTATTCTGTGAGGTTTTCCTTTAACTAGATTCTTTCCAGCTTGAAGATTTGATGATTTCTATATAAAGGAGTGAAAAACTACCCCTCATTAGGGGTATAACATGAGGGATAATGAGAAAGACTGGGCTTGATCTATCCATGCTGCCTGGCAGATGGATGGAAAATGAAGTTTCTAGCCCCCATCTCTTTATTAGTGTCTCTGTCACCTCCACTTTCCCCTGTGCTGCTAGAACTAGTTAATCCCACGGTGGAGATCACCAGGACTTGGAAAATACTCCATGGCCTTTTGGTGCCCAAGTACCGGGCAGAAGACAATATGAGTTCACTGTATTGACAATAATAATAAAATAATCATAAAACTTGGCCCACAGAAGGCGAAATGATGGTAAAACTCAAGTTCCTTCCAGTAGTTAAAGCTTTAAAATAGATTTTTTTGCTTCTGCTGCTGGAATGACTCAGCAGATCTCCAGAGTTTGCCCTCTATTCCTAGAAGCAAAGTTAACATCTAAACTTCCAGAATCAGACATTTGTGACTAGTTGGAAGGAGCATTGGGCCAGTGCAGGAAAATTCAGGGAAACATTCCACACATCAGGGAACTATCCCTTAGAAGGTTTCCCCAGCTGTTAACCAATCAGTGCTATTTGATGGTGTCAGAAAACATCTTGAAGGCCTAGGGGTGGATTATTTGTTCAAGGGAGACCAAACAAGGGTGAAAGAATTGTTTGTAAAACACTAAATGGATTCACTCTTGGAAAATTGAACTTTACAAAAATATGCCTTTTTTAGAAATGGGGGAAGCTACATTTGCTTCAGTTCTGATACTCAAAAAACCTTTTCTCTCCATCATTTTATATTATAGACTTTGTCATCAATAAAACTAATATTGAATCGGGGAATGGGGCAGGGATTTTATCAGTGTAGAGAATTATTAGTGAGAAAACTTCCTTTACTCATGCTAGTTGACTCCTCCTCAGTAATTTAGAGTTTTAGAGATCTGCCTGGGAGTTCTACCAGGGTGTGTAACTTGCACGGGATCATGTAAGCAGAATATGACAGATATAAGACATGATCCCAAGAGTGACTCATTGCTTACAAAGTCCTCCTGCCTTTCAACACTGAAATGAACCATCTACAAAATGAAATCTCTCTCTCTCTCTCTCTCTCTCTCTCTCTCTCTCTCTCTCTCTCTCTCTCTCTCTCTCTCTCTCCCTCCCTCCCTCCCTCCCTCCCTCCCTCCCTCTGTCTGTCTCCCTCTCTTCCTCTCTCTCTCTCTCTCCCTCTCCCTCTCCCTCTGTCTCCATCTCTGTTTCTGTCTTTTTTTTTTTTGTCTCTCTTTCCTTTCTCTGTCTCTGTCACAAAAATCTCTAAACTTCAAACATGCTATTCATTTACAGTCAGTAATTTAACAAAGATTAAGGCCAAAGAGAAGAGACTGTAACTTAAATCAATATTCCTTAGGAATCATCAGATAAAAATGCTATTGGCTATAGAAATTTCCTTTCTCTCTATACTGTGCTGTAACACCTTAAAGGTGATAAAGCACTTGTAAAAGACTTCTGATAAAAGTGGTACAAAGATAAGGTGGCTCAGTGAATAGAGTACTGTACTTGGAACCAAAAACCCTAAGTTCAAATTCAACCTCAGATACTTTCTAGCGGTGTGATCCTGGGCAAATCAATTAATTTCTCTCAGTCTCAATTTCCTAATCTATAAAATGGGAAACAACCCTCAGGTTATTATGAGAATCAAATGAAATTAAAGTATAAAAAGTTCTTTTTAAAGCTTAAAGCACAATGTGGATGCTTATTATTATTATACAGTTGAGTTTTCAGACTGTCAGCAGCATGTACACTCTGTTTACCTCTCAGAAGGTCTTTAAACATGATGCCTGTGATGGGCCATGTTTTTCCAAGGACCAGCCTAGCCAGATAGGGAGTGGCCCATCACCCTAGGGTGAGGAGTTGTTAAGTTTGGCCTTGGGAATCCGTGTGTGGAAGGATCAATACCTGCATTGTTGGACTGAAAGCCATTCAACTGATGCTTGAGGAGAAGCCATTTTGTTGGGTTACATAGCTAATGAGCAACAGAACCTATGACCCAAACTGGCTTTTTCTGTTTATCACTCTAACACGTGACCTCCCAATGTCAATCTAGTAAATGACACACTAATGCTCTTCTGAAGAAACACTTGGGAGGCAATAAGTGATTCAATGCTTGGGAATCTGAAAGACCTGAATTCAAATTCTTCCTCAGATACTTTTTACCTGTGCGACTCTGGACAAGTCACTTAATTTTTCTCAGGCTGTTTCCTATTTGGAAAATGAGAATAGTTGAATCTACCTTCCAGTGTATAATGTATAATGATAAGTATAGCACTTTGCAACCTTTAAATGCTATAAATAAATGAGATATTTATCAATTAATATAATATATAACAAATATAAATAAATAAATAGCTACAAATATTAATTAATAAAACATGCATTAACATAAATATAGAGAAATTATAAATATAATAACTTGAAATATATTAAATGAATGTGTAAATGCTAGCTATATGTGAAGGTACTTTAATATAGCTATAAATAATATAAAATTAATCAATAAAACATGCATTAATATATAAATATAATGAAATTATAAATAAATAAAATAGTTTTTCATAAATCTATCAAATGAATGCTATAGATACTAACTATGTGTGAAGGTACTTTAAAGTGCTTATAACAAATATCATACTAATGTGTGTTGGGGGAAATTGGTTCTGAGTCAGAGGAACCAGATTGAATTCTACTTCCCAACTTCTTGACTTTTGAGTTGAGAATAAATCAATTCCCTTCTATGGGCCTCAGTTTCTCAGCTGTGAAATAAGGAAGTTGGACTAGGTGGTCTCTCAGATCCTTTACAACTCTAACCCATGAGTCTATAAAGGAGTTTTCCAAGACTCAGAGAAAGGTTTTATCACTTGCACATAGCCACCTAGCTACTTGGTACAAATGGTACCCAGATACTGAACCTTGGCTGTTGATAAATAGTAACTATTTATTAAGATGCATAAGTGAAGAATGCCCAGAATAACCTGGAACATCTCATCAGAACCATTAAGGAGGATCTAAGAATGTACGGTTTTTGTTTTCTTTATTAAGAATATTTTATCCTTATCTTCAACATAAAGAAGATTCAACTCACTTCCAGTTGATCAATGATGGACAGAATCAACTACACCCAGAGAAGGAACACTGGGAAGCGAAAGTAAATTGTTAGCACTACTGTCTATCTACCCAGGTTACTTATACCGTCGGAATCTAATACTCAACGTGCAACAAGAAAATGGTATTTACACACACATATATTGTATCTAGGTTATATTGTAACATATGTAAAATGTATGGGATTGCCTGTCATCAAGGGCAGGGAGTAGAGGGAGGGAGGGATAATTTGGAAAAATGAATACAAGGGATAATATTATAAAAAAAATTACTCATGCATATATACTGTGAAAAAAATATAAATTTTTTAAAAAAAGAATACTTTATCCTCAATATTATCCAATTAACAAACTTGCTATGCTCTTTAGTCAATACTTTTTCCTGCTAAGGATCAGTGAGTTGGACTGATTCTTACCAACTCCAAGGCATCTGTTCTTTCTTCTTTCTGTCTCTCATGACAGAGAAAAATAATTTATCCAGAAAAAGGACAAATCTAATTATTTTGCTTCAAGGAGTATTTTCCTGTGTATAGATACTGGACTGGTAAATGAGAATCCTCTTCCATCCTTTGGAAAGGAGCAAATGTCTGGAGAAATACATTTGATCTCTCCTGATAATTCTCCACAAAGTTATTCTTTGGGAAAATGTGGCTAGGGATCTGGTAATATGCTTTACTTATAAAGAACTATCCCCATCTGCTGGCTATAGTTAGGAATTAAATGTGGTGGGGCTTAAAGGATGCCTTCTTTGGGGGCTATGTTGACATTTGTTCAAATCTCACACTGATCCTTTCCCTAATGATCTCCTTCTCTCCTCAAAGGTTTTCTAAAAGCTAGTTCCCAGTAGCGACTCCTGGATTAGTTCTACTTTACCTCATATCAATAATAAAGACTCTTGTATTTTTGAAATGGGTTTTATTAGGGTTAGTGGTATATCTATCTGTAGATGTAGAGATAGATATACCACTAACTATGGTTATGTAATATGTATATAGATATAATCTGTACATATATATATATAATATTTACATAAATATATATATAATAAGTACAGATTGTATCTTCCTAGGAAAATGAACACACTTGGAAGACAGAATTTATTTCCTTTGATCTTTGTGATTGGGACATCTAGCATAGGTCTTTGCACATAAAGGTTTGTTGACTGAATGAATACTCTTTGGTTAGTTCTGGGTAAGCAGAAGCCAAAGTTTGCAGTTGGGTTTGCTATAGGAAAATAGGACAAGAGTGCCCCCTCTTGCTTTGTTTGGGGAATCTCCTATCTAGGCAAAGACTATTCAATCTTTCATAAAAATCTTTCATGAAATACACTACATATCTTCTTATTTTATAAAAGATACACAGGATGGCCATCTGTGGTAACCAGTCAGGTAATACATGCAAACTAGACTGTTCTGGAGCCACAGAGCTCCATGGACAGATTTCAAGGACTTTGTGAAATGGATTGGGAAAACAAGTCCAAGTTCAACATGTCATTCATTTATTTAAAAATGTGATTCTGAGTGGGGCTAAGGAGCTTCAGCAGACTGCTAAATGGGTCCAGAACACATGGGAATATGGTAGAAAAAAATCTGGATTTAGAATTAAGGGATCTAAATTAAATGTCAGGCTCCATCGTGTATTAGTTGTATGGCCTTAGGCCAATGATTTCCGATTTCTGGGCTTTAGTTTTTTCATCTGTAAAAAGAGAAATTAGCTCTGCAAAGGTTTTTTTTTTTTTTTTTTTTTTTTTTTTTCAGTTTTCATTATGGGAACCCTTGATTTGCTTGTAGATGGTAATCATGATGCGATTTGAGAACCATCCCTAGTGATAGGAAGGGCTAAAGGAAGCTAGCTCTTCCTTTCAGGGAAATTCCCCTTAATCTCTTCTGAGCCCTGGGATGTCAAAACTTTATGTCAGGTGCATAAAAAGCCTTCTTAAGGCAAATTGTCTCATAAATGACTTGTTGAATCAATCTGAGTCTTCCTGCTCCTTCTCTTTTAGGCTAGAGTAGTGTCTAGGTTAATTACTAGTAGTCTATGGCTTTGGGGCTTACAGTTGTGCCTGCCAGGTAACTAGAATTAAGTGGTAGCCCAGAGAATTGTTCTTGGGGGAAGAAGGCATCGCTAGCAGCTGGGACTATGATAGATTTGGGGGTTTTCCTGCTTGTCCATATTTTCCTCTCCCTCTCTTTCTCCATATATTACCTATGCACATAAAATATATACATATATAATATATTGTTGTTTTTAAAATAATATTTTATTCCCACCAATTACATATAAAAACAATTTTAATATTTATGTTTTTAAAATTTTTGAATTCCAAATTTTCTCTTGTAACTTCCCTTTTCCCATCCTCAAGAGAATAGTAAGCAACGTGACATACATTATGCATGTGCAATCATGGAAAACATTTCCATATTAGTCATTTTGTAGAAGAACAAAAAAGGAAGGAAGAGAGGGAGGGAGGAAGGAAGGAAGGAAGGAAAGAAGAAAGGGAGGGAGGAAGAAAAGGAAGGAAGGAAGTAGAGAGGGAGAGAGGAAAGATGAAAGAAAGGGAGGAAGGGAGGGAGAAGGAGAGATAGAAAGGGAGGGACAGTTGGAAGAAGGAAGGAAAGAAGGAAGGAAGGAAGGAAAGAAGGAAGGAAGGAAGGAAGGAAGGAAGGAAGGAAAGAAAGAAGGAAGGGGAGAGAGGAGAGAAAAGTGAAAAATATGCTTCAGTCTATTCAGACATCAGTTCTTTCTCTGAAGATGTATAGCATTTTTCATCATGAATCCTTTTGGATTGTCTTGGATCACTGTATAGCTAAGAATAGCCAAGTCATTGATAGTCCTTCATTGTATGATATTCTTATTACCATGTACAATGTTCTCTTGGTACTGCTCACTTCACTTTGTATCTGTTCATGTAAGTCTTTCTAGGCATCCTTCTTGTCATTCCTTATAGCATAATAATATTCCTTTACAATCATATATTACAACTAGTTCCACTATTTCTCAGTTGATAGGTATCCCCTCAGTTCCCAGTTCTTTGCCACAATTAAAAGTGCTGCTATAAATATTTTTGTGCAAATAAGTTCTTAAGAATCTCACTGGGATACAGACCTAGCAGTGGTACTGCCAGATGAAAGGGTAGGGGTGGTTTTATAATCTTGGGTATAGTTCCAAATTGCTCTCCAGAATGGTTGGATCATTTCACAACTCTACCAACAGTTATGTCTTCTGCTTCCCACAAGACAGCTGAGGTCAAGATTAGGTCAAGCTAGTTTCAACCTTGGGGACTTTTTGATAAAAATCTCAAAAACAATTTTTCCGCTACTTAGGGTTACTTTGAGGACATCAGTAGCTTTCTCTTATCTTATCTTAAAAGGAAATGCAGTCAGTTATGTAGTACTTGAGCAAACACAATGTTAGCTATAGGACAGGTTTTATTTATTCTGGTAGGAAAAAAATAATCAAGCCAACTCTCCTTTTCTGTGAACTCATGATCTGCTTGTAGACAGTAATTATGACATAATGTGAGATTAACACAGTCAGTAGGAAGGAGATGCAGCTAGATCATTCAATGGTTAGTTGGCTGGTCCTCCAGTCAGGAAGACCTGAGTTCAAACTTATAATTTTGTGAGTCTTGGAGAGTCACTTAACTTTATTTACCTTAATCCACTGGAAAAAGAAATGGTAAACCACTCCAGTAGCTTTGCCATGAAAACCCTCATGGACAGTATGGTCCATAAGAGTCACAAAGAGTTGAACATAAGTAAACAATAAGAGTAGGAAAGAAGAGCTAAATGAAACTGGAGCCAAAATGCATTTCAAGAGAACTCCAGTTAATTTCTGCTTGGAA